>NC_048407.1:2113224-2151243 GCF_013103735.1 Etheostoma cragini
GGGGTGTGGTCTTGACCAACTGCCACTTTCTTACCAACTGCTTGTCTCTCTCTCTCTTTCTCTCTTTCTCATGGGTTGGCCAAATTCTCTGGGCAGGCACAGCAGAGAAAAGGGAGGTTACCTTTGCCCTTATGACCTCATAAGGAGCAAGATTCCAGATCAGCCCATCTGAGCTTTCATTTTCTCAAAGGCAGAGCAGGATACCCAAAGCTCGGGAATACACATATCGCCATTTCTAGCCACTTGGGGGCCATAGGCAGGCTGGAGGAACGCATATTAATGTTATAAACCTCATAAAGTCACATTCTCATGCTATGGGACCTTTGAAATGAACCAAGGATGCAATCAGTGGACAAGAAGCCATGCCAAGTTCGGGACTGAAAAAGCTGTTTTAATCAGAGGTAGAACTATTTATAAACTACCTTCATCTAACTATTTATAAAGCCAAAGCTCCACTAGGTGGGGAAAAGATCCTCTCACTCAACTGGGGAGCCAGATGTTGTCCTGTTATTCAGTATGTGGCAGCCCTCTGTGGCGCTGACACTACTTCATCTTGTCAGAGTGAAGCAGTGGGTGGTGTGATAACGTTGGTGAACAACGGGCATGTTAGCAATGTGCACTTTGCTGATAAATCTCACTTAAAAAGGGCAAACTCACCGGCAGCTTGGCCCTGGTTTTGGGTCTAGAGCAGCGGCGGCAGAATGATTTTTAATAATGGGGGTACGGGGGGACATCTAGGTTTGGGTGACGAAATAGACTAGTGAGCTTTTTCACATCATATTTCTTTCAATCCCAGCCTTGCCTAACATTTTCTCATCAGAGTACTTACAGATCAAAACGGTGGTAGCTTAAAGTGCCCATATTATGAAAACATCACGTTTTCTGGAATTTGGGGTGTTAGTTTGTGTCTCTGCTGCTTCCACACACATCCAAACTTTGGGAAAAAGCGTAAGCTGGTCCGAATCTGTACGGCTTTTTACGTCACTAGTCGAGGCAAGGTGGCTAACCATAGCACATGCTAGTGCTAGCATGCTAGCTTGTTCTCAATGGAAAAACACTGCAACAACACACACTAGTTCACCATAATCTCCAAAGAACTACTTCCTGTCCCTGTTGTGCAGGTATTCCACAAGTGGCCCTGGTCTAGAAGAAGTCTCCCAGCTAATCCTTTCGTGGACTGACCAAAGCTGGAGAAAGACTTATGTAGCTCATGGGATCTTACCGAGCTACTGAGCATGTGCTGCTCTCAAAAAAAGATAGGATAGAAGGGAGATGTCTCACTATGGCATGGCAAAAACATGGCACTCTTCTGAAAAACAATTCATGCACATTCCTTATAAAAGAAATTAACGACAAATGAATGCTAACTCAAAAGGGATCCTGGCAGTTAGACTTAACAAACAACACTTTTTTAATAAGGTTCGAAAGAATATCAATATTCATAGCCTATAAAAACTAATGAGTCTTTATATCCAATAGAAAAATACAAATGACTGCACTGCAGCAGAGACAGTTCACTGTAAACCTGCATTAGTTAATTGTACTAAAATCAGTGGCAAGTGATTGCACATGAACAGTTGGAGGTAAAAATGTAAGTTCAATACACTAAAAGCCAAATTATTTCTACTTAAAATCTATCTATCTATGACTTAATATTACAGTTTAATTATGTGTTCTTGAGAAAACTCATTGTATGTTTTGTTTTTATTTAAAATGACCATACGAGCAATATAGCAGTGTTTGGTATTGACGAATAGAGACAAAGCATTTAGTTAAAATTTTCATCCTGAAAAATATTGTTCTGCGTTTGACAGGCCATCTATTTACTCGTCAAAGCTATTTTTAGCTAGACTTTGAATCTCAACTCAGCCTCACATGTTGAATGAAGGTAACATGCGGTTTCTAAATTGGAGTTCATTAATTGGGTCAGACCGGAGGCACTTTGCCTGGGGTGCATTCTCCACTTAATCCAGGACAACGCTTCCTTCCAGTCAGGTTTTGGGCCTCATTTCCCTGAAGGCAGAGCACTCCAACAGGACCGTCTTTGAAGGTGTTCTCACCAATAAAATCCAATCAGAGTGAGAATCAAGAAAGAGATTTTAACTGGCATAATAATAATATATTATATAACATTATGCCAGTTACAATGTGTAAGTAGTTCTCCCACTTTAAAACTGAACCATGATTGTTTGCACACTCTGACTGGATCCATGTAAAACAAAATGAAGTGCTCACAGAGCTGCTGACCTTTCCCCAAATTGACCGGAACCCCCCATGAGACCAGGTAGCTGATTTCTGTCGGATTACAAAAGTAGATAGAGCAGAGGGTACATTTGGCAAAAAGGTATCCACATTAATCACAACTTGATTGCCCACAAAAAATACCCACAATGTCGTAAAAAAATGGTTCTCAGGCTCGGACAGAAAGCACATTAAAGCCTTTGTTCCTTTGAAAAATAAGCCGGTTGAAGGTGGTTAATCCCATTTCTTAAATATCAAAAATATATCAACATCTAAAATATGTTGATATAAAAATACATGAAAGTCAAGCCTCTACTTACTAAAATGTCCCCAGAAAAGAAAAAGGAGCCTTTAAAGAGATATAGAACTGCAATGTGAAGCGAAATGGTGGCTGGTTTTTTAATGTCATCGTGCCCAGACGTTGAGAAGCAGAGTGAATTAGCCAGTCGGGGGTGTTTCAATCTTAAAAATGTAACGCTAACCTATGTGTTTAAGCCTTGTAATGTCCTCCCAGGTCTAAAACGGACAAATATTTGACATTTTTGTCCCTTTTTCAGACCTTTTTTGTTTTGTTTTCAATAACACCATCTTACTATCACTAGTTTTACACTAATTTTGGAATTCATGGTCAATAACCCTCAATTATAAAGAAGTACACCTAATATTTGAGTGGAACCAGAAGTTATGAATTATTGACTAATAGTTGAGATCAGAAGAATGAAAGTGATCACTTGTATTTGCAAAAAGTAGAAACTACTGTGGGGCTAACAGTGTAGGCTTTGTTTCCAAAGTACTGAGCGCAAAATTGTCTTTAAACATTGTTCATGTCATCGTCAAGGTCTTTGCGGATGTTAGGGTGACACTAATGACACTGATTGGTTGATTGCATGTTACGCCCAAAACACACCTATGAATTGAGGAAGAGACTAAGTACAACCCTTTGAACCATGCGCCTGGCACACGGACCCGTTTAACGCGGTCAAACTAGCAAAAATTGATTTGGACATGTCCTAAATGCGCCTGCGCCAAGCGCTTCACACCATGCACTTAGATAGTTAAAATAGGACCCACTGACCGCAACACCCGGGTTAGAAATTACTTTATTACCCTATAAGTGGGGGGACAAAAATTTCCGTTGTCCCTCCTATTCCAGTGCAAGTGATCCACAGTGATGAACAGGGTTAGGGTTAGGTGAACACCAAATGCATGACAGGAGCAAGGTTTTGCGCATTACATAATTCTTACCAGAAAGTGGGACATATTATGTTTAATAAAGACAGACTGATTGTTCACCCGCTACACTCGAGAAAAAACAAGATCCAGCTGTTCATGGGCTTTAGAAATGTCGGATTGCCCTAAAATGAGCATCAGTGGAAGAGCAGCTAGCAAACCTGATGTAGTCTTACTCCAAGGTTCAGCCGTCTGTTGCTGCCTGCTGTTGCACCCCCCACAACACACCTACATGTCCCAATACTCCTATCTTCACACAACAGACATGCACGCACGCTTGCTCACCATGATGCTAATTTCTGGAGAACAACAAGCAAATGTTGGACAGTGAATTAACAAATCATTAACACCTGACCCACCAGACAGACAGGGGATTTGAGGCCAATATAAAACAAAATCTCCACAATATTTTTGTATTTTTTTTCTGACTCTTAGGTTGTCTGCCACATGTCTTCCTCCCCCACATTGTGTACAGATGTGCATGGCACTGTCGGCTGAGTCATGCTCGTCTTCCACTTTCACAACATTTCTGTTTTGTAAAAGATGCACAATGCACTGTGCATATTCATTTCCTTTAATAGCACTTATAGAAAATAGAAAAACCCCACTCTGTGGGAAACAACTAATAGAACAAAATGGCAGTTAACAGTGTTGACAATAACACCCGAGAGAGAGAGAGACAAAGACAGTGAGAGGCGGAGAGCGTGGACGTGAAAGTTAACAGTTTTCCATTAAGAGTAATTTAGCCACTATTGTCCACTTTTCTTCACATGGGTTTAAATAACATTGGATTTATGCTCTAAAAAAGAATACCGACTTGTGCAATGCTCTATTGATACGGAAATATGACTCCAAATAACTTGGTATGTAAGCAACAATGTTGAGTGAGGCGGTTGTTATAGCGTTTAAAACTCCGACAGGGTGATCAAAGCGGAGGGGTAAAATGGGAGTTTATTGATTTGAATACGTTTGAATTGCTTCCGCTACAGAAAATAGTCTACTCCGTCTCTACGGTTGGAGTTCTGCATCCTTAGCAACGTAAACTCTGGAGCTAACGCTAACTGTTTAATGCAACCCTTCGTCTATTACTCAACACCACCTTACAGGCTGTGGTAGTACCGTATATGTTTTATGGGGCGCTGCCGTGGTGGACCAATGACCCAGCTGCTGTCTTAATCACTGCAGGATACATTAGCTGAAGTGTTGTAGCTAGCTAGCATGTTATCAGTTGCTTTATTTCACATTAAACTGAACATTTCCGATGAAGGTGAAGTGAGACACGGTGAATGGCCGCATTCTACATTAGAATTCAACCAAGCCATGTCATACATTTCGGTAATATGCAGAATAATCAAAGGATGATTTACAATGCAACATTCACTTGTTACGTAAGGATTGTCCCATCAATTCATCAATGGAAAGACATCTCTTACCCAGTTCTCTAATAAACTGAGCATCAATCTGTCTTTGCTCCAAGTGGAGTGAACTCTGAAATCCCATAAATCCAGTCGCATCTCAAATAACGAGGATAGGGATGCACAAAGTGCATGTTTGTTCCCACACTGAAATGGAGAAGAGGCAAGATGATCGGGTTTGAGCTTCATTAACACATGCGCTCACACACACACACACACACACACACACATATATATATATATATATATATGCCTGTTATACCTTTATGTAACCGGATGTTACTAAACGTGGTCTGCAATCAATATTTGTATCGTGAGAATAGATCACTTGACTTTTATGTTAAAGGGGCTGCTCGTAGTGACAACCCACATAAAATAATAGAACCAGTTCCCCTTCAGTTCTAATAAGCTTTAACCAGAATGAATTATAATTTATTTGAGCGCAGCTTAATATTCATGTTTCCCTCAGGAGTTGCTGGAGACAGTACTAAAATGAGAGTGAGTACTGGAATTAAATTCATCAGGTGGACACAAACAAGACAAACAAATGTAGCTCCATCCCAGCTGGACGTGTTAATAGACACATGCTGGCTAAAAGATTCAAAATATCTTAAACAGAGATGATGTATCACATCAACGTTGTTTTAGCTGTCCACACGTGACCAAATATGTATTTTGCAGGTTTAAAAAGGTCCTTTAAATAGTTTTCAATGCAAACATCTTTTACATGTTTTTAGCATTAAGACACGTAAATAAGTCATGTCTTCTTCTGCTTTGATTGACACAGACTGAAACAGAACATGTGACTGAATGAATATGACTGCCCACCTTAACCCTTAACCATAATCCCCTAACCATAACTCCCTTACCCTAACTCCCTTACCCTAACTTCTAGCCCTAACCCCCTAACCCCTAACTCACTAACCCCTAACCCTAACGTTAAACCCCTACCCTAATTCCCTAACCCTAACTCCCTAACCCCCTAACCCTCTAACCCCAACCCCTGATCATCTAACCCCAACCTCTAACCCTAACCCCCTAACCCCAACCCCTAACCCTTTAACCGGGTAACACAGAATGTTATACTGACACCTTGCACTTGAAATGTTTTGCACGCTTATGAGATGTCTAACAGGGTCCCTTAATGATTATAAAGTATCTCTACAATAAATTATTAGAAAGTCTCTCTACAATAAATGATTATAAAGTCTCCCTACAAAATTTGGTTCCAAGTGGTGTTTACAGTGTTTGTGATTGGCCCAAAGTGTTTTGTACCATTTGTGGGATATGACATCTTAATTGTTGCCTGCTACTTACAAATGTCATGCTGGTAGCTCAAATGAATTTTAAATTATAGGACAGACTTAATTGAATTGATGTTTGGCAATTTTATAAATACATCTGTTTATTTTCTAACTTGGTGACAGAGTCATTGACATTGACAGGTCTGGCCACAATCCACATTGTTCTCGCAAACCAGCCGTAGCCAAAATATGACACATTGCACAGACATTGCACCTGTCTCAGTTTAATTTGCATTCAGTGTCTTTTAGGGAGACCACCCACTGCAATGCAGGCAAGGGGGCTGCTTCCCAAGAATGTTTAGTGAGCATCTGGCACTCCCTGATGCCACGGTACTATTTAGCCGTCTTCCAAGGACTAAAACTTACACCGATAATGCTTTTAATACCACCTTAATTAAAGTCAACAGTGCACTCTGATGCTCTACTACACTGCGGTATCTAATGCTATTTCCCAATGGTGTGATTTACTCTATGATACTGCCTATCCTTTAATGCTCGGATGCCTGTCTACCTGTTCTGTCTGTCTGTGGTATCTATCTATCTATCTGTCTACAGTATCTATCTATCATATTCAACCACTACATCTGGTGTGGATCGTCTATTTAAGATTAAGTTTGTATACCTTGACTTATAATTGTATCTTTGATGCTAAGATACAAAGGGTAGTGCTTTGTTTTGTCACCAAAACTTAATGTGTCTATCCTTGAGGTCTTATAGGCTGACATTTTTTTAAAGAACTTCCCTCCTAATAACACGTTTGCAGAGATGATATTTGAAATATTTGTCCTTTTCATCTTCTATTGTTGGGGCATTGCTGAGTGACTGTATTCTGTGTTTTCATTAGTCTTCTCATGTATAAATTATATTATATAATGTGGGTAGCCAGCAGAGGTTTTTCCTTATCATTGTTAAGGCTAAGTAATACATTACTTTAAGCAGTAACAATGCAATATAACATATTACTAATAACATTTCAGTAGAATTAATACATTTACTGTATCCACTTAAGTAATCCACTAACCAAAATGTGTTTTCATACTTTTATTCATCCAGACAAAGTATCGTGTTGCCAATATTCAAAGGCCGAGATGGCTGCAAAGTTGTGCTTTAAGGTTTTAAAAGGGTTATACTCCCTACTTTCAGTTCATCAAAGAAAAGGACAAAAATAGTCGAGCACAATCTACGGGTGCGTACATAGTTATTGTCTCTAAGAGGAACTTACATCAAGAAACTGTTGACTGATGGGTGAATTAAATTAAATAATTCTAACCATATCATCTCTTACATTGCCATCCTCACTTTTGACAAGCTCTTGCACAAGTTGCGTTACATTTTGTAACACATTTCAATAGAACAGTTTTTCTTTCGTCCATTTTAACTTAACCGTTTGTTAATTGATCTAGAAAAAGAACGTTCAATTTATTCGTAAAACAGGCCTCATTTCAGTGTGGAGGGTTAGCGTCAAATTGTACCTCCCCTTTCTCTGCTTTGTCTACCCAGAGAATTTGGCCCCCCATGAGAGAGAGACATCATAATATAAGCATGTCATTTTAAAACAAAGTGGTAACCACTACATGTGAAAGCATCAATCTGATCTGCATTCTAGAGGAGAGCCGTGTTAAGCCTGTACAATTTAAGTTTTTAACAGTACCCTCTTCTATTTTAAAATGCCTAGTTATTCTGCATTACTCTACACAGACCATAATATTGTAAAGTGACTTATATTCTCTTTGTAACTTGCCCACCACTTGTCTTATTTCTCTTGTCTTTAAGTTGCCAACACTAGGCTGAGTGATGGTAAGTTGGTGTCCCATGTCCACCTTGCACCAACACAGGCCTGGAGATGACTACAACAAACGTATTTTGTTTGTTTGTTCAGTTTTAGTTTATTTTGGTCAAATACTGTAGATACACAACATCACATTAATAACACGTATGGTAAAAAACAACCAAAAACAGTGTTATTTTTTATTATTCGTTAATAATCAATGCTGATCGAAAAGGTGGAGATTCAAGCATTTAGTTATTATTAATGTCTGTATTTTATATACATGTTAACACATTTTAAAATCTTACCCAGGTTTTTTAAGCCATACATTGGCCAGTTTTTAAAGACATGAGCCTGATTTTTATTGCAGCCTCCCATGCTGAAAGTTCTCCCACTCACAGTGCTGTAGTGCACATTCCCCAGTCCAACATGGCAGATATAAATGTATGTGAAAATGTGAATGTGTGATCACCAGGTGATATGTGCTTATGATGAGCTGTTTGATGGCTTACGGCCCCTCTCAACACATTATTAATCATATCTAACAACTTCAGAAACTGCACTAAACACTTTGCCTTACAGCATTTCCCCACTGCTGCAGCCAGCGCTCAATATGCTGCCCAAGGCATGACTGTGTAACACAGGACCAGATGTGTGTGTGTGTGTGTGTGTGTGTGTGTGTGTGTGTGTGTGTGTGTGTGTGGGCGCTTGCATAGGAGAAAGAAAAAGATGGTGAGGAAGAGAGGGGGGGAGAGAGGAGAGAGGGAGCTGCCTGATCTCAAGCGGCAAATTAGGGCCTCTCTGAAATCGATAACAGGGGAGCCATGCACAGATTTCATTAGTTGGCAAACGTGTGCGGCTAAAGGGATGCAAACGGATATTGACATTTGAGATTGATTGATCTCTTCTTTTCTCAAAAATGTACACACCGAGTTGCAATACAGAGTTTGTTTTGGGTTTGTTTGCTCTCCGAGTGCACATTCAATCTTAAATAGCAGTTTGTCCGTGACCTTTTTCCTAGAAAAACAAACTCACTTTTTATTCAACAGATAGTCATCTGAAGATGATCTCACAGAGATATAAAATGGACTTGCTAGGTCAAATGACAGTCATACCCGCCTCGTCCCTATTCTGCACTACCAGCCGCAAAATGTTTCTTCCACGAGATCTAAAAATCAATAAACAAAAGTGACATTCAGGCTTTTTGCATCTTAAGCAAGTCCACCTTGTCACAGAGGTGGCATTACAAAATACATCTAATGCGCCATCTTGAGTAAATGAAACCGATAGGCCTGCATGCATGGCTCAAATTCTGTCTGCCTCTAGTCTTCTCTAGTCTGAAGGGAAAACCAGGGACAGCTAGAAAGGTTGGGCCATCACAGGAATGCCAATGTGGGGTGACAATAAGTGATGGACTACTTCCTTTATATCATCTGAATATCTCAGATAAATCAAAGCCCATTCATGTGGCGGTTAGAGCGGGTTGTAACAATGCAATGGAAATTAAAAAAGGTAGTATAAAAGAGTCAACATAGGAGGACTGGAGGTTGACAGATCAGAAAGGGATTCATGAATGTATTGATTCAACATACAGTACATACAGTGTTTCTCCAACCATCATATTGGGTGGAGGGGCGCCATGTCAAACCACTGAGCAAGGATTAATCTCATTTGTTCATTTTTTTTATAATAAATGCATGTATAATTGCAAAAAAGTAATCTTGATATAAGTTTTGAATAATGTCCCTTAATCACGTATAACTCAAGTATTTTACATTAGACTAGATAATACTTTATTCATCCCACAATGGGGAAATTCCCTTGTAACAGCAGTATTCACTCACCACTGACTCGGACTTAACCTCCGGCCCACAACACTACCTGACTGTCTATTAATGTGTATTATGTTAAAAGTGGTGAATTTTTTTAATAATTGCCTAAAGCATTTAAAAAAAAGAATTCGTAACATTCTAAAATCTTATTTTGACTTTTCATTTTCACTGTAAACCCATTGGTTCTAAATATCTGTTATCAGTTTCAATGGAGTACTAATAATCCGTCTTGGCCTTGAAAATCCTTAATTTTAAGGTTGTAATTCATAGGTTGTAATTTTGCTGTAATGGTGTTTTTATGAGTGAGGTCTTTCTTTAAAGAGAACCCAAGAGGGGGTGATCATGCTAAAAGGCTTCCTCAGAGAGAGACGTTTTGGATTTATTATAAACGCAATGTCCCTAAACGGCTTAAATGAAGAATGTGATATTAAGCCTTTTTTCTAATGTCCTCTCTTGTGATATTGTGTATGGGATTTCTTTAATGTGAAAAACAGTGTCAATGTGGGACAATATAGTACAGAATGAGATTTTTGTAAGTTATGGCTTTTGCCAAATTCTTTTTTATTTTTCCACCGTCTGTTTGCAAATTTGTGTATATGAATTTTTTTTATCACCAATTGCTTTATGTGGTAAGGTGGCACTTGGTAATCACTTTAAATGCATTGAGCGGATCAAGCCCTTGGTAATTACTTTGACTGAGCTCAGCTGACCATGTATGATGAGCTGACCATGTAAGATCAGCTGACCATGTATGATGAGCTGACCATGTAAGATCAGCTGACCATGTAAGATCAGCTGACCATGTATGATGAGCTGACCATGTAAGATCAGCTGACCATGTATATGCCTGTGCCACCGCTCAATGCCATTTGCCTGAGAAAGACCCGGCTGGGTCGAAACGTTGCAGCACAATAAAACCTATATGGGAGTATAAGCAGAGTACGGGCATCTCATTCTTTTGAGATATTTCATTATAGAACATCAAAAGTCTTCCACCTAGCCTTGTTTTACGCCCCTGGCCGGGTAACCGTGCAAGATACAGTCACAGAAATTCACAGGTGTGTAGTTTACATCAAAATGAAGGCTAAGATCAAAGATGGGTCTGAGCCAGGGTGCTGTATGTTAGTGGGTAGAAAGTAGGGAAGATGACCCCTACTTTCCCCCCCCTTTGCCCGATTTGCCAGCATTGACTCACATCTGGTGTGATCCCATCGCAAAATAGTCTTTAATTCCATACAGACATTGATACCACTACCTGAATATGTATGGCAAGGAATCATAACAAGTTAGATATTGTTATGTCTGCTTGAGATTTCTCTAAATGGACCGCTCATGTCATAATGAACCGGAGCTTTGTTTTTGGACCAAAGTTATACGATAGGTACTTTCCCATAAAGTCATTACGATTCAATCAAAATGTAGCTCAGCGTAAATTCTTTCAGGAAGACCTAACTTTCAATTGATGCTCTCCTAAATCAATTGAGCTGTTATTCTAATAAATGTATATTTTATCATGTGTGTATAACTGTTGCATATCTGCAGCTAGTCTCTCTTGATTGAAATGTATCTCAGCGTAAATCCTTTCAGGAAGACCTCACTCTTAATCAATGCTCTCTACCTAACTCAGATCAGCTGTTGATTGCTGCTGCTGCTCAACCAATCAGAATCAGACAAAAATGGCAACGGCCAATCACAGAGTTACAACCCTACTTTAAATAATCCGTTTCTCCCTTTGCTATCAGCTGTCGTTGTTGCAACGAGTGCAACCGTGTGTCTAGATTCCATTGGGGGGGGTCCTGATGGTTCTCTACCCCTATATACTGTATACAAAATATTTGTATAGCAATGGAGTCCAAAGACTTTGTAAATTTTATTTGAGCTGTACAATACACCTTATTTGCATTTCTGCAAACATGTCTCTCCTGATTAAATGTCCTGTCCTTGTCTCAGGTGCATTCACGTCACTTTTTATTTTGGATGCACTGTCGTGCGGATCCATGGGACTTGGCCAGGTGCCGCAGCAATGTGATATTCTCCCATCTTAATTTTTCATCACTCTTTTGATTTCCTGCAGCCATCTGATAAAAGTGATGTTGTGATAGTCTTAAATGATTAATTGAGCTTGAATATGTGCTTTAAAATTTCCATTCATTATGGCGCGTCACATTTTATCTGCCGCACATTTAATCATTTTCCATATGCATATTAATGATTACAGTGGTACCTGTGTAATGGGAGTGAGTCACTTGATGTAAGTGTCTGCTTCTGTACAGTCACACGGCCCCACAGCGCTGTCTCTGTGACACTTATTCCCTGCAATACGTGGAGAATACTTCACTGTGTGTGAGATTTAAAGGTACAGTGAGATGACTAATACTTTTCTTACCTTCTTAGCATCGAGTGTCAGATTCGTCGGCTAACAAAAAGACAACTTTTTTTAATTTTCCTATTTTTAAAACGAAGAATAACAATCTTCCTCGCTGGACAAAATGCCTCTTATGTCTAATACCAGAACACCATTTATTATTTGGAAACATTTTACTTGATTATATTTAATAATGACATGACACTGTCATGACATATGATCCTAATCCTAACTTGTCATGACAAAACCGAATGACACTTACTAAAAGAAGTATTTCAAAAGCGTTTGACTTGTTTATAATGTTTATGTTCACTCTTATGTAGGTACCTTGGTACAGTTAGGTATAATTTCCTATACATGTGGTTTATTGACCAGGAATTCCAAAAAACTTAAGTAAATGTAAAACTGGTAATAGGTTGGTGTTAGTGGTGTTTCTACATGGTTGTGAAAAGAAGTTTCAAACGTCAAAAAGAGCCAAAAACTTTGGAAAAAACAAGTCAAAAGTGTTAATAAAAGAGACAAAAACATCAGAAAAAGTGTTGATTGTCATTGAGGATAACAAATGCATGTCGAATGGAAGACAACACAAGCGTTAACCGATGCTGGGTAAAATACGCATCATGTATAAGGTGGTTTCATACTCTCTGCTCTGGTCAGAATCCGTTGACGAGTTTCTAAACTCGGAGCGGTTGCTCCTTGGTTCCCTTTCTTTTCCCAGAGAAAAATCCAAGCAAACCAAAATGGGTCACTACAAGCTACGGCAGCACGTTTACTGCTCTTATAGGTTGGATGTGGTGGGGGTGGGAGAAAGACGTAAACATAGGAAGAAGGTCCTGTGTTCTGGACTCTTGCATCTCCATCAGACGTTGTTTTGTGAGATTCTGCTCTAATCACCAAGACTTTGCCGCGCTCCGTCGGTATCTCCAACGTTAGCGGCGGCTGGTTTGACCGTGGCAACGCGATTTACGGCGAGCTTGACAGTAGTCTATGTCTGTGAGGGAAACATTACAAACTGTTACATTTGGCATCTTCTCTCTACAGGAGCCGTAAGCTCAGACTTGCGGAGTACATAAAGTAGTAGTGGTAATTCAAGCGAACTTGAGGCAGGTGTGAAAGTGCCCTAGAATCAGTAACTAGATAGACCAAGAGACAGAGTCAGGTTCTAGGTACCGTGTATGTGGCTGAGTTTTTAATTTTCATTTGTAAGCTTAAGATTACAGTATGAGCAAAGCATTGATTCACTGTCTGTGTTGGTTCTGGTGCCACCTGCTCAATTTTAAACAGCCTCTCTCGACTTAATGTCCTGCCGCATCCTGTTGCAACTGGAAATTACTTGAATTAACAGAGGCACGATGCCATCGCAAAAGGAGGACAATATTTACTACATCAAATAAATATTACCTTGCATGAAAAGTAAAGGAAATCTGCTCCCTTATTTAAAAAGAGTTGCATGGAGGCAGATATTTAGGTAGGGTACATTTCTTCTTCGACTTCTATTTAAAGAGGTAAGCTGATCAGTACGTCCATTTAATTGAAAGGTGAATATACAAGGAAAAAACTTGCTTGTCTAGCAGATGATCTGGGCCGTATCACACGTAATCTGTGACTTTCTAAAGAGCAGGAAGTTCTCTCTGAACAAAACAGAGAGCGCAAATTCAAGATAAAAGGAGAGGATCCTTTTTGCGGAGAAGCAGAAAATCTGGTTTCCAATGATGAAGGATTTAGGGTCCTACTCTTAGGACTCGCTGTACAAGCATTGTAAAAACGTTCTTAAATTTTGGAAATTACGTCTATCTGACCAGGTGTTTAGGAAAGCTTTACCGTGGTCCTACCCTGTTAGGAGATGGTATTCAGACAAAGAAGTGCACACATTCTATAGAAGAAGAGACATTTATGGCTTACTGTATGCTTTTTATAATTCCACCACTCATATTTTAGCTAGGCCTAGCTAAGACTTTTACTAAAAGAAACTCAGTTTTAGCAAGTTGAAACGTTTTAGTATTATTTAAATATTGTTTTAATGGGCATTCTCTGTTTGTTCTTACTCCTGATTTGTGTCTGCTCTGTGCTCCGCCATCCGTCAACACCCACCAGGTCCGGATTTGATGTTGGCATGACTGACAGCTGAAGTCACGAGGACCCACAAGATCACGAATATCACATAAAATAGTGTTAGTAGAGTAGAGTAGGTAGTGTTCTTTTCCTTAACCCAACCTCTGTACGGATGCTTCCCAATACGTGCTGATTGAAATACAATAGATCCAGATTTGTTCTCACCACCACAAAAAAAACGGCTTAGACATGTCCGTGTGACTATGTCACAAACTACCGTGAGACCGTGTTGAATTCAATAAACTGGCCCAAACTAAACAGGGTTCTAAACCCTTAGGGGTTTGAACCCTAAAAACTGCAACACGTCATCGTATTTTCAACTTTGTGCCCGAGCGACGTAAAACAGCAACACCACACTGGTTGAGGAGGATGGTCCTCCTCGCTGTGTGTAGAAGTGTAGAAGCTTCATACGCAGATTAAAAATGAAATGTTTTTTAGTCTGAGGTTAACTTTCTGAGGATTCCCATGAGGAATTCTGAGATGCCTGATATATGGAGGCCCCGGGCTGTCAAATGTGCACTCGCTCCAGTTCAGTAGTAGCAAACTGATATACACCATCTAATGTATTCTCACTAGGCAAGTATCCTCAATTAATCATCAGGTGACTTTTTCCGTTATTTTTCTCGTCCTACACGTGTTTTCTGATTTTTAAATCATTGTTAAGGCTATAGATAGTTGTGGGTATGAACAGGGGAACATACAAATGATGCTACATTAGCCTTTGCTGATAGAGTAACAGCTTAGAGTAATGCTCATAAACAATATCCAGAACTCACTATAATAACCATTTTCTATCACACATTGTTTTCACTGTATATGTATGTATTAGTATTCACAGTGGGTTTTGGCACATGAGACTAAATACATATATACAGTATGTCCTACTGTTTTCATAATATTTCAAACTGTAATTGGAAACTATCTTGGATATCAAATATAGCTTAAAGTTATCGTGTGAAAAGAATCAACAGCAAGAATTAAAAAAAAAGAGCAAAACAGTTTTATACCACTGAAATATTTTTCTAAGTACACACTCCGAGACCTTTACTTGCAGTCATGACGATCTCAGATGCAGTCCTTTTTTTAAACTAGAGCGTCTTGTCATGTCTGACTATTTTCGTTTTTTCTATATGAGCGTAGAGAAAAAGAAGTCATGGTGACATGAACGCAAGGTGGGAACAGAGAGCGGCGGGGTCATGATGGGGGGTGGGATAAAGGGGATGAATGCCCACGTATTCAGCCCGAGTCGGAACCACCCCTCAATCCCCCAGCCAGAACAGAAGAATTATCTCAGTGGGATATCGATCCCATTTCTTCATGCCTCCTGCTGAGCACAGGTCAATTATATCTTTATTACAGTAAAATGTGGATCATTTTCCTTCAGAATGTAGGCGCAGGAAGACTGATGATCAGGGAAGGTTGCAGAATCTCTCATTCCCAGGGTGGGTGCTGCTTATACAGTAGGCATGTTGCAAACCGGGGGTTCACGGTCATAAACAAAGGCAGGATTTCACTAATCTAATCGTGACCTACTCTGAAACCAAGCCGTAACCTTAAACCACATTAGTGTGGATTCGGCTTGACACTTTGAGGCATCAGCACCTTTTCCTGAGTGGGGGGAAAAGGTGTTGTTTTTGGCATCCCACACCATAGGATGGATGCCAGAGCTCAAAAGCTAAAGGTTTCCGGGTGGGGCTTTTTTTTTTATTCATTTCACACAATATTTAAAGATCAACGGTTGGGAGAACAATATGGAAATCGCTGTTTGCAAAAAGGCTAAGGCCAGTTTTTCTTTCACTGCTGAAATATGACCCCTAAATTAATTAATTTAATTTATAATGTTTATTGATCCCCAGTGGGTATATTAGAATTTACACTCTTTTTTGTAAGTAATTATTACACACAAGCTTGAAATACACACATACACACACATAGGATCTGATCATGCACAAATGGAGAGATGTCAGAGTGTGTGTGTGTGGGGGGGGGGGGCTACTAGCTGGACCAGCGCGCTGAGCAGTGTGTGTGTGTGTGTGTGTGTGTGTGGGGGGGGGGTACGGTGCCTTGCTCAAGAGCATCTGGCAGTGACCAGGAGGTGAAGTGGCATCTCTCCAGCTACCAGTCCACACACCGTACTTTGGTCCGTATGGGGACTTGAACCAGCGACCCTCCAGATCCCGAGCCAACTCCCTACGGACTGAGCTTCTGCCACCCCCCCAAATTAGCCAACTATGTGAAATCTGGTGTGTTCAGTTTTTTTATTCTTCAAGCTGTAAGCATGTGCAGCATTCCCACTGTCCTGAAAAAGTTGAATCTAAAAAAAATAGCATTACAGCTCTGTGAAAAACAAACATGGGAAAGGTCATACCGATGTGGTCAAAGCCGTTTCCCTTTTTTCTGCTGAGTAACGTGTTTAATGTCAAGCTTGTCTGTCGGTAGATTTAATTAGTTTTGAAGGAATAACAAGCCGTAGACATGTTTCTGTTTACACAATGAGGCAACAAAGCCTCAAACATTGAGATCAGCATGGTGAAAACAAATATTGGTAATGGGAATGACTCGACATGTCACGTAGGGCTTCTGAAAAAGTCAATAATAATAATAATAATAATAATATTGTATACTTTATTAATCCGGCAAGGGGAAATTACAATATTTTCACTCTGTTGTTAATGCACACAGGCCTGAATTACACACACGCTCAGTAGTATAGTGTACATGCACTAATGGAGAGATGTCTGAGTGACGGGGGGGGGGGCTGCCGATGGGGGCTGCCCATGGAAAGGCGCCCCGAGCAGTTGGGGGTTTGGTGCCTTGCTCAAGAGCTGGCCTTTCTCCAGCTACCAGTCCACCACCATGCTTAGGTCCTTGTGTACTGCCACCCTCGCTTATTTTCAATAGCCCCTCTGTACAGGTTTTGGACCAGCAGGTCATACACTACGAGACCTCATGATTCCTGTTTAGGTTTAGGCGCACCCCCCGCCCTGCTCAACCTGTCCAACAAGTTTGTCCAGGGACCACAAAAGGGTTCAGTGAAAAAACAGCCTGCAACCCAAAGAGTATTTCCGCCATAGGTCACCAGTGTAAAACAGACGTCTGAAAAATTACTGGGGAGACCTCCAACTGCATGCAATGTTGTTGTTTTTTGCATTAACAATGTTTCATTGTAACACTACAAAACTATAACTTGCAACATAGACATATCCCCTACCCAGACAAAAATCAAGACTAAAATGACAGCAACAATATAGTTAAGACCATACAAAGGATTAATAACAAAATAGACCAACTGTAGACCATGACATCACCATAAACCCATCATACACATCTCCCCCCAACACAAAACTTCCTCGGAGCCCTCCACAACGCTCAGGTACACTTCCCATTTTCTGTGTAGACCACCAGTCTTCAGACTTTTGAATCCATGGACTTTAAATATTTGAAAACCTTCCCCCTAGCCGAGAAAGCTATTCTAAAAACCTGTGACGTTACCACACTGTAAAATCTATAGGCCTAGCGGAAGCTTGTGGGGGGGGGTTCCAGGAGAAGAAACACAACTGCTCATATTCAGCGGGTTATGGAACTAAATCCGGAAACTAAAAAAATTTGCTCAAAGAAATCATCTTCATTGAACTGAACGGGCGGCATTTAATCTAATGTAATGTAATGTAATCTTATATCCAGGTCAATATAATGCATCGATGGTTGAGAGGGGTGAAGCCTTTCCCAGCATGCATTGGGCAAGAGGCCAAGCCGACTTGTATAGAAACAGGAAAAGACACATTTGGGTTTAACAAGAAGTCTCCCTACGTTTTGGAGGTAGTCACTAACCATCACCAACTAGCTCAATGTGATCCCTGGGGACCAATCACAGCACTTCAAAGGCACCGTTCTCACAGTAGTGCGTGCAAGCCTTTTTAAAAGTGTGACTCCTACAATGCACCATGAATGTGTAGTCTTTATTTACATTCGTCTGAGCCGGCGACCCACAATTCTGTGTTTTCCTCGCTGCTGCCTCGTTGTCCTTGTTACGCCAGATGCCTTACGCGCTACAGATGTTTACCGAGCACGTGCGTCAGCCTCCCCACGGCGAATGAGCCACTGCAAGGATAGATGGAAGACAAGGTGGGGGGGTGGAGGGGGGGAGCACCCCCCCCCCCTTCCCACACAAGGTTAATCTCGTACTCAGCCGCAACTAGCATGTCACCCTAATGAAGCCCCAACAGACGATCACTTAATAAGAGTTAAGAGTAAATTAACCTTGAAGACTTTAGCGCGCATCTCTCCTCTTTTTCTCTCTCTCTCTCTCTCTCTCTCTCTCTCCATACACTTTATGAATCCATTTCCCACGATCAAGGACGGGCGTTCATTTAGCCGGAGAAGGTCAGAACAAAAACATTCCCTTGACGGTTGCAAATTTCTCTCTGACATCTCTGTTCGAGACAAAGCAGCGAGGAGAGGCTGAGCCACCGTTTCCCTCTTTTAATGTTGTCTGAGGCAGATAAAAACAAAAAAGCTACATGTTGCCCCCCCACTCACTGTTTTTTTTCTTCTTATTGCTGCTGATCAATGCTCTTAATGACGGTAATCAATCAAGAAAATGAAAGATTTACTCTCCAATATTAATTTTGCTCGGCATCGATTGAGGAGCGAAGAGTATTACTGCCATCAATGCCTCTTGAGGTGCTGTATTGAGTCGCTCGCCTCCTAACAACAAGTCATTCATCTTTCATTTCAGCAGTTTTATTACACCTTTAAACATAATTAGAAACAGATAACAGTCCCCCGAGGTGATATCCACTAAACTCTTCGGTTGTCTTGTTTTCTTTTTGTGTGCCTTTGAACATAATTATGGTAAAATCAAATTTCGATCCCCGTGTGTAAATGTTCTGCTACGCTGAATTTCTTCATCTGGCTAAAATCCTTTTTTCATTCTATTGTGTAGAGTCAAATTTGACTGCTGTCGCGTAGGCAGCTTTATCTCCATCATGTCAGCTTTCCACAAACTGAAGCAAAAAAACAAAGTTTTGTTTTTAGCTTGGTGGCCTTACTCCGATTTAGAAATATTGTTTCAAACCTGCAAACTTCTACTTGTAATTGTTTCCTCTTATTATAGTTTGCCTACAAAACTCATATTATCACGAGGGATTTTTAAAAGACAGGTCAAGCTGATTTTAGGGAAAAAGGTGAATATTTATTGATGAATGGGATTGTTTTGCAACATTGTTGTTTCATATTTATTTTGTTTTATTAATGTCTTTTGTTCTCCTAATCACTGCATCTCTTTTCTAATCTGAGTTTGTCTATTGTTTCCTGTGTGCAACACAAGAATCGTGCTGGAAATAAGTATTTTACTTTAGCATGTCATCCTTTGGATTACTGTTTTATTGTCTTGATCATGAAATAAATCAGTCAAGTCAATCTGGCACATAATTCCATTTTCTTCTGCATCCCTATTATCCTCTATTTTATTGTCTTTCTACATTTCTCATGGATCTACTTCCTGCGTTGTTCTGTCTTTGTCTTTGTAATCCGACTCTGAAAATGAGGGTCACCCCTCAATGAATTCTCAGGATAAATAAAGTTTGAGTGAATAGATGAAAATAATATATGGTATTTAAACTGCTCTGCTTTTCACCTGAGATTAACAATGTTCTGTCTTCACTAAGCCATACTGCACATGCAGAAACCCAACGATCCCTCCGCCGTGCCGACTCGAGGTGTAGTGATGACAACCGGCGCTAATGATACGCCACTCACTGAACCACCGGGGGCACACAACACGCCAAACCGACCGAAGGACTAATGCCGCGAGTCATATTCCCCATCAGCTGATCAAACGCTGATAAGGAAACTTGAAATCTCTGCACTACTTTTATTGGCACGAGTCTCTTTTTGTGCCGTTTGAGTTCTGTTCTGATCAGTGGTTTATTCCACATGACCCCGAAACCAGAACCAGAATCAGAATCCCCAAACGGTTTATTGCCAACTGAGAAATGTTTCCTCAGTAGTTGGCGCATACTTACAACACACATATTAAACACGATTATGAACATGAAGCAAACAATAAATACAGAAACAAATATATACAGAATAGCTGCTTAACATAAGAAAAGAAAAAAAGAGGCTGAATGGGTTGATTACAGAATGTGCAAAAAAAATCCTGCATCAAACAAGAGAAACTGTGTTTTAATTACCATATCTTTGATTAGGCGTTTAATATATCTATAGTCTGCCTTCATTCAGAAAGTGGACTTTGTGTTGTTGTGGACATCAGAGATGTGCAGATAACGATCCCAGTTATGGTCACTTTCTTGTTATCTTCGCATGTATAGAGTGCCTTTTTCCACCCTGTTATTCACTAGTATAACACAGCATAATGCTTTTAAGCCAGGTTGCCGGAGCGTCTTCTTTATCCCCTTCTTTCCTTGCTTTTGTCAGTAGTATACATACTCCTCAGCCAGAGTGAGAAAAGTGGAGCAGGTTTTGTTGATGACTTAAGGGATGGAAAGCACACTGGGGCTTCTAATGCACCTAGTATTTAAATAATCCCCGGGTCTCCTCCATCCTTTTGATGCCTTTGTTCACTTTGAAAAGTTATCACCATACAGCCTGTACTGTTGGCTCGGGGATGGGGGGGGGGGAGGAGAGAGAGAGAGAGAGAGAGAGAGAGAGAGAGAGAGAGAGAGAGAGAGAGAGAGAGAGAGATGTGGAGTCGCACCACCCTACCTTTTTCTTCTGCATCCGGTTCCCAGAGCGTGAAAGAACATCTGAATACACACTCGAAATCTTATCTCACTCCAGCTGTACTGCTGAATTCTTCCTTTTCCAGACACTCTGGAAAGCAAAGGCAAAAAAAGGGACCCAGAAATAATCAGCCATGCTTATCTTTCTGCTGTACTAAGGGGAGCTATAATGAGACTCACTCATCCATAGTGGAGAGCTTAATAATTCATTGTGGTAGCTTTGCAGGTGAACCCTATCACATTACAATTTAAAAGCTCTAAAGCTAGTATTGCTGAAGGGGAGAGCTGCTAGGATGAATGCTAGGCTGAAAAGACCTTGTCCATACAGGTATATGGACACACACACACACACACACACACACACACACACACACACGCACACACACTTAATGAGCTCCAATTTTCTCTAAATAGACATGTATTGCAGTGTGCAGGCACGAGCCTACGAGCACTATAAGCGACAAGCAAGTGCTACTTAAAAGTGGTAAACACAAACAGCGTTTATTGTGAAGTGGCCCTCCTTTTTCTTCCTAATTTGAGAAGCGCTCATCACATCAACAAGCGTAAATCACTCCTCCCCCGGGAACAAAAGTTAACATTCCGTAGGCGGTGAAGCCGAGAGAGAAAAAGACAAACAATTTTTACTTATTTTTCTCTGAAGGGCAAGAAGAGTTACTGTCCAGCCTTTTTTTTTTATAATGCCACCCATCTACCCCATCTCATCCCTCCCCCCTGCCCCTCCCTTTCCCTACCCGCTGGCAAGGTGCCATAAAAATTCTTGCAAGGAGAGGGGGGGAACATTAGTATTTCTTCGCTTCAACACCCTTGTTTTCATGCGGACCTTTGCTCTGATTAAGGATCTAGAACAGGCTGTTGGCATTTTTTTTTATTCCCTCCTAAAGTCCTTTTCTCACAGGGAACCTTCAGACATTCGACAAAGATGGGGTCGGCTCCGTCAGTGACCTCTGGCACCAACTGTCTGTGGAGCGCATCCCAGATGGGTTGGACCATGGCCCGCACGTCTTCCAGCTACCTCTCTCTCTCTCTGTTTCTGTGTCTCTCCCCCGTCCTCCCTCCCTCTCTCCCTCCCTGTAGGACAGACCAGAGAGCCCGGGTCGCTTGGCACAAACACTGCATACTGGAGTGACCTTGCAGGGCTCCCTAATGGAGAACTTGGCTTTGTTCCACAGTTCCTCAGCCAGCAGACATGCCCCCCAGCCCACCTCACTGCCACCATCTCCTCTTGGTCTATAGATCCAGAGGCTATACTCACCTCTAACCCATCCCCACCCAAGAGCTGGAACGCGTCACGCCGCTGACATTAATTGTCACCAGTGACGGCGGCTGACAAAAGAGTCCTCCTCGTTTTGACTGCGGCGATTCTGTGGAGTCACGTGGAAATTCACTTTGCTCCGGGAAGCTTTACAATAAGAAGCATTCTTATGTATTTAACATGTTTGCACATGCCACGATGAAAAAAAGTCAAAACATGTTTGAATCACGTTAGCCCACTGTAACCCTTCAGGAAATAAGTGTGATGGGATTAACTGATAAGTAGATAAATCGCATCTAAGAGTATTATCTCGGGATAAACAGTGCTTAAGTCATCTTAGATGATGCGCTGCTGCAACACACTCCCTACAGCCAACCAACAATAATCAAATGATGTATCTTTGTGCAGATGGATTGCCAAGCCAGTATCTATAATGTGATTCAGAATGTTGTGAATGAATATGAATATTTAATAACCTAGTTAATAGAAAGGCATGTGGTTGCACAGTCCTACCAGAACATACAATATTTCTTACACATGAGACACATGAAACACATCACAAGCTAATTCAAGGAATTCAAATCTCTTAATGGAGCTACTGAAAAAGCCAGATTCCCATCTACTCCAGTGGTGCAGTCTTATAACCGCATATTATATAATGAAAGCCCAATAAGGATTTTGTTTTTTTTTAACCGCTCTTTCCAAGAAATATGTGTAGTGTAGATCTTGTACTTGTTCCATGTGGAAATACATTAACAGTATGGGATAGAGCAAGCCTTGGCAGAGGACTTTGCTAGATAAATGTTGCATTTCATTTGTTAAGAACCCAGGTGGAGGTGATGGAGAGCCCTGTCACTACCCGATGTGAGTCAAATGCACATGTGAGTCGCTCATGCTCAAATTTAAACGGTGATGAAACTATGATAGTTTGATGGCCAACATTGGCTCAAAACAGCATTCAACTGACAGCCTTTGCTGTGTTTGATGCTAACTTGTAGCCAGCAGTGAACAGACTTCGTTAAGTAGGTCCATATTTACTGTATTGACATTACAGAAGTCTCTTGTTAGCATCTTGTCTGCTAATTTTGCAAAGTGACGCATGCGCAACTCAAATAAGCATTCGCCTTACATTGGGTAGTGACAGCCCAACACATGAATCAGCCGCCATATTTATAGGACAGCCCTAACGTCAGCCTGTTCAATTCAAATGTCTACATGCTATGACCTTGCTCCACATATACAAAAAGGTTTTCCAAAACCTTAGCCCAGAAATGAATATCGTACCTCATCCGAGATCCTTCGGACCAAAGTCATCCTCCCATTTCTCTTCAACACGGTCCAAGGAGGGCGAGGCAACAGACGGGAACATCATCATAAATCTGAGAAATAAAGTTGTTGGCAGGATCTATGAATACACCCCTCCAGCCAATTTCTAAGAATTCGAAAAGGGAATGTGGGAGTGTTTTTTTCTATTTGAGGGTCAAATCCCTAACCATCTGGGTAAAAGACATGGCCATTTTATCTTCGAATAAGTCCAGTAGCTTTGTGCATGCTATCATTGCATGTTTAAGTAATGGAAAATTCATGAATTGCAACGAAAAAGAATGGTTGTTTTTGTCCAAAATGAGTTTCCTGCAGCCTCAATAGATAATGCACGGACTAATAATTTGGAATTTTCAGGGCTATCCTGACTGGTGCCCACACTGGTCTCAGTGGATCAGTGCAAGTCAAATGCTAACCAGACAACCTTCTTCTTCTACACTTCTTGCATTTGTAGTTTATAGAAAATCAAAAAAAAAAAATCTTTTCAATCAAGACCTTGGAACAAGTAAAAGGGCCCAGCCTGAGGATCTCAACCTGCACTGCGGCTTGCACAGGACTTCAAGGATTTGATATAGCCACGGGACATAGCCAGCTGAGCCATGAAAGTAGAATCTTAAAAAATCAATTCTGAAACTCACAGGTAGCTGCAGCAAAGATCATTTCTCCCTTAAGCGTTAGTGCAGCATTTCAGGAGTTGTAAGGGGGGAAGAAGCACTTTTTGGAAACTGCAGAGAGGAACAGAGTGAGTCTCAGTAATCCAAATGGAAAAAAATGGGGAAAAAGAATTTGAGGACTTTCTCCACGTGTGTCTGGGATGAAAAGGCTTCGGTTTACATGCATTTTAAAGTCGGCAGGTGGTTCGCTTGGATGATGCAGGTCAACCAGGTAGATAAGATACTGCTATTGCCTACTGTCACAGTGGATTAGTTATATATATATTTAGATATAGATATAAATATGAATGAGAAAAGGTAAATAAGCCAAGTCATTCACACCTCACATTTGATGTAGTAGCACTTTTTATGTGATTTGAAGGTGCCTTGGTGGGGGAAAGAGAGATGCAGGGTTTCATCTTTCCCGAGAGAATCTGTACAATCTCAGAGCAATTTTACCGGCATGGCAAAAAGCAGAAGTCGATGAGAAATGGTGCGTCCTTCCAAAGAAAATTTCACACATTTTTGTCACTTTTTGCTGCCAGCAAAAAGAAATTGCAATAATGTCCAATGTCCCCACATCAACTGTCAGCTGAATGTTGTTCACTTGGAAGCTTAAGTTAAAATGGCATGAGCTTCTCTCGGTTATTTTTTGAACATTCAGAATGCCTCACACCTTAGACCCTTTGAATGAAAATCTGCTGCCAGACATAGCAAATTACTGAAGAAAGTTACATAAAGCTGGACTTGTCACCAGCATTTTGATATAAAGTATAATCACCGCTAAACTTTTTAGAAACACCCAGAATTATATTTTCAATCAATGGCAAAGGTTGCATGTCCAAAACATTAGAATTAAATAAATGTGCTTTCTGCAAATGATTCCTGGATATTAGCATAAATTATTATAATATATAATAAGATTTCGACGTAGTAGTATCTGTGTCATCACCAATAGGTTGTTCGCAGTAGCTCTGGCCGTTGCCATCTTGGCAGTGCCTGAGATCACCTAACTTCCTACTAATCCAAATATGGGCATAGAGGTGGAGCGTGGATGAAGCCTACAATCTACAGGCTCGTTGGAGATGAGCCAGGCCTGCACAGAATCCCCCAGACCACCAGAGATCGCCGATCCCTTGATCCCGACTTGCTCTTACGTCATGCACACATGGGCAACGATAACCTCGCGAGATCAACGCGGCCGCAGGTTTTAGAGGCAGGCGGCACCGTTGCTTTTCACCAAGTGCAAGACCCAGGGCATGCTGGGAAGCGCCTGGCTCTGAGCGGATGCAACAGCTGATTGGTTCAGAATCAACTCAACATGATAATATTGTTTTTGAATCAAAGGGGTTTTAACTGCTATTTGTCAAAATGAAAGGCTTATTCTGTACAGAATACACATAGTGTGGCTGATAGTCAGGGACTAAATCTGATCAGATTATGAATCGCTTTAATCCTTAGCATAGCTTTAACTACCCAACTGTAAATACCCCAAATAACATGATTGATTCCACATAACGCTCTTTGTCAAGCACATATGTCTACTTTCATTAATTTTGGGGCGTCTTATTCAATTTTATAGCATTTGAAAAAACTAAATTTGAAATGTTTTTCAAATAGTATTGAGTAAAGGTTGACATATTTCATTATCCATCATCATACATTCCTTTAATTGTAGTCTAAATAATTCTTAAATTTCTGCTTTTTCTAACTCAAACATTAGGTATAATTTGCTATAAAGGAGGTTTGTTGACCATCAATTCCAAAAATAACTGTAAAATTAAAGTTAAGTTAGCGTTGCGTAGGGTTGAAAATGTCAAAAAAGGGACAAACATTGAAAAAAGAGTTAATAAAAAGGGACAAAAAAGTAAGAAAAAGTTAAAAACCTTAACAAAAGTGTTAATGATCAATTTTGACGGGAAGACAACACAAGGGTTAAGCCTATATTATAAGTCTAATATGGTAATTTGTGAGTGAGTCTCATTATAGCTCCCTTCATTTAAGCCAGGCTGTGATCAATAATTCTGTTGTAAATTTGGGCATTTGGGGATTGACTCACTCGACTAATTGCAGTTTTTGGCACTTCCGCATTGGCTTCATTTTTCAGCACTTTACTGCTTGAAAAATTTTACAAATTATCCACAAGTACTTCAGGTTCAGGGTCTCCATGCATGTTTGCGTAACAGTGATGGTTTGGGATGTTTAGAACCCCCTTACTGTGCATGGATTTGCCCAGAAAGCACATGACGAGTGGGAGATACAGTATGCGCCTGCATTTGTGCTTGTGTCTTGGTGTTTGAAATGTTAAGTGTCTGCTAGTCTTCCAGACCTCTACAGCGCTGCATCCGTGCTACAGAAGGATCTTGAAGCACATTATCATTCTGCCACAGGGAATAAATGCTCTTCCATATTTGAAATTCATTTAAACCAATCGGCCCATTGAAGCCCCAGATGCAAGCGGCTCTATCCTTGAATTATAGATAGAGAAACTGGAAGGGGAGGAGAATGCTGGCTCAAATAGTTGGCCAATGGCAGGCTTATAGTCCCAGTTTAGACTAGTCAGACTAGCACTTCCACGTGCAGCTGATGTTAAATTGCAAATGTACAGTAAATTACAAAATGTTCCCATAGTGATAATTCACCTGATGTGGCTGATTTAACCTCTTTTTAAATATGTGCATATTAAGTGACATTAATGACCCGCCAGTAATTATTTTTGAGAGCCACGTCTTTCAACTCAAGCTTCATAGACATTTTTCACACAGAAGTTTTAAAGACAGCACAGCAGAGAGGAAAAAGAGACAAGAAAGTTGCATTAACTTAATCCTGCAGCTTGCAAAGATTTATAACATTAAGTACTAACTATCAGCAGGTGTGTGTGTTTGAGTGAGTGTGTGTGTGTGTGTGTTTTGAGTGCTTAGTGCCGCACATAATTGTGACTGATTTAAAGAAATGCCAATAATCCAGAGCCCGTTTTCTCCCATCCCAGCACCACCAACATCACCAGACTACTTATTGGTCCAAACAAATGCTTAAATATTCTTTATTTTTTTAAATAAATATCTGTTACAGAGGCTCATAAAAATGTCTTGAGTTTGTACATCATTGCACAATGACCATTGTTCTCAACAGAGACTGGCATTGGTGTTTTCACACACCTAAGCAGGTAGCTGGGCCTACTGTCTGGTTCCATCTGAGATGAAACAACAATTAAATACCAACGGACAAAGTCAAATTAATTAATAGTCAAATTCTTAATAAAAAGCTCACTGAAGGTGCTTTTCACACCTGCCTTGTTTGGTCGGGCAAAACAGTACTGGAACTAACACAGCTGTGTGTGTTCTACAACATGGGGTTTTTGTTACTTTTGTGTATATTTTTATAGCTGCAGGTTTTAGATTAAAAGCCAGATTTGAGAATTGGCTCCAATAATGCAAGAGGTGCACTCACTATACTATTACTACTAAGTTTAGTGACAATTTTAAAAAACTGGCACCCAAATTAATGCGTATTTACTTTGATATACAGTACAACATTCTGCATTTAGAAAACATGTCGACATAAACGTCTACTAGATTATAAAACTCTACAGTATACCACTGTAGAATTTCATAATTTTAAAATTGCCATATTTCAGATCAAGGAATCCTCGACAATGATCTAATTGCACATTCCTTTAAATGTAACCTGGTCTGATCGTAATTACTTGTTTTTTGTAATCTGATTAGTAATCCCGTACTACCAAACCCATCGTCATGTCAATTTTAAAACGTGATAGTATGCCAATCATATCAACAGTTTGTTGCGCTGCCCTAAGCGTCCAATCAATGAAATATTTATGAAAAATGTATTTTTCATTAAAACACTTGTGTGCAGAGATGTTAGTTAGAATGTGGACTGTGATTGGTTAAATGTCCGACAGTGTTTTCCAGTCCACTAGAATCGTTAGTCTGACTGATTCCTTCCCCTCTAACAGACAGCCAACCATGACAAGCCATTTGCCTGCAGCCCCGCCAATGCCAATCCCAATCAGTGTTGGTCAATGAAAACCGAACACACAAACACACAAACACACACACACACTATGGGAACAGAAACCAAACACACAGAAGCTTCTGTTGTATACTCCTCATAAAGATGACTTTGCCATGAGGGGGATTTGTGGTTGAAAGTGAAACTTTGTAAGATCAATAATGTCAGGGACTGTCAATAATGTCTTGCTTACATGTGTTGATATGCTGACACCACAAAGAATGGCTTGTTTGTCCAGAGGCTTACTACAAATCAATATACGTGTCTAAGATCAGTTGCGTTCTGTTCACTGGACATCACAGGACGTAATGATGTGTTGCACAGCTATATATCTAAATGTATTTCCCCTCTGGTTTGAGCGGTTAGGGATGGGACCATGGGGAGACCTCGGCATACTTACAGGACAGATTCATTTACAGCCGGCAGCGTAAATCAATCAATCAATCCGCTGGCCTATCTGACATCAACCCACTCTGGGATCCAGATGATCTCTGAAATAAGCACAAACCCTCAACATGAAACAGGTTACATAACTATACCCTAAGACCCCTACTTTCATTTTGCTGGGTAGCCACATTCCCTGAACCAACATGTTAATGAAATACTGATCAAGGCTTAATATTTCTGTCTCAATGGTCAAGAAATTTACTTGAGCAAAAAGTATTTCATAAGGCTATTCCATGTGTCCATTCAGCATTTTTTTTTTTTTCTGAGCACCAACTAGTTTCAGTAGAGATTGTATGCGACCGTATGCTGCCTAGACAAGAAGCTCTGCCTTTTAGCTTCTTTTTAAAAAGGATTTTTTTGGAGCAATCCATCCTGAGCACTTCTAGTTGGAAATCTCGGAACTTTAAGAGAAGCGCTAGTGCAATCGAAGCTCATGTGTGGGAGTTAGCGTTAAGGTAGCTACCTGGCCATTGTTAATGCCGTTGTCATAGAACCAAATCCACTGAGACGAAGCTCACCCTTGTTCCCAGCAAGCACCCCTTGGTGTCGTAAAATTGGACGTGGCATTTTTTTGGATGAGAGGGTGGAAGCGAGGAAGACACTGTGTCTTTTAGATTGCAGTGGTGCTGTGCTAAACGCTAAAGTTTCAGATTTTAAAATGGCTGAAGCAAGTTTATTTACGGTTTATTTTAAAATAAATAGGACCATAATTTACGACGTGAAGAAGATTTAAAACTAGCGATGCTAAGGTAATAAGTCAAGGGACAAGTAGGGTATTTTCCTCATAGACAATGTAATCAGGTTTTTAGCAACCAGCGGAGTGATCCCTAGAGAATTATATAGAATTCAGGTTTAAGGTACATCTGCGTTGGCTTAACTTTTTAGACCTGGAAGTTCTGTCCATATTTTGTTAAAGTCCTTGAGCGTAACAAGTTATTTTGTCCGACGTTAAAAGCCTTTTTGTAACTTTTTCTGTGCCCCGCTGCCCCCCCAAAGGTTCCAGAGCTTCTTAAGACACTATGGTTTTGGAAAGCTTGTTGTACTATTTTAATACTCTTTGGCCATGTAAAAACTTGGACTATATTCCAATTAATCCTGTCCTCCAATCACGATTGAGATTGACAGGCCACTGAGTTCAGGATGTCACACACGCAGTGACTGATAACAGATGACCGACAAAACTAAATGACATTTCACTTCACTATAATAGGTTGACACCATTTTTTAATTCAGATTAACATTCAGTCGTAGCTGTGTGGTCTGTTCATCTATCCATTTTTTACATTTAATATTATCAAAAAGACTTGGTGGCAATACCTTATCAGTACTTTAATTGTGCTTTTGGATTTGACAAAATGTGTAATTTAAATATATATTAAAACATCACATTGTATTTTCTTTCATTGGGCTGTTCGGGGTCTGTGAAACCTGCCAAAATAGGTAGGAGGCACTCATTTCTAAGAGCTGTTTTGCTTCTGGGAAGTGTGACCTGCAACTTAATATCTCCTACAAAATTCATATTTTCAAGATATATCAAGTATCTGTTGGCTGTCAATTTGTTCTGACAGAGCAATTCATAAAACTGCCCTTCTAGTAAACCTGATGTGTAAGACAACCTCTTCCTATGTGTTGGAATGTGAGAAAAACTGCATATAATATGATTTCCCAGACAGTTGACATGTTTAAGATGATGTAAATATTGCAGAAGGAAGGTATGTGCCCGGCAATCTCATTTCTGCAAGAGAGAAATCAATGCAGAGATGTATTTTAATGTCAGTTGTGAATGGAATCAAACTAAATCCTATCTAGACAGGGTCTGGTGCATGTAAATGTCCCATGTAAACGGTGAGATTGATTTGGATTTTGTAATAATATTCAGTAGTCACCATATCACTGCAAGCTTTATTTAATTTGTAACCAAATGCCATCAGTTGCTATCCTTATGCATTTGAATCTTTTGATTCAATCTTTGATTCAGGTAGATTTGGATCTTGATCTAAACACATGCTACGATTAGCTGTGAGTGTCACGGACAGATATTATTACCTGTCACATGATTGTTCCCCTAGTTTCATAGGGAGCTCCTCCCTATGAGGATGGGAACACCATATCATTTTAAAAACTCATTTACAGCGATGGTAGAAATGCTTTTTTTTTTTTTTAAAGCAATAGAACAAAAAGGAAAGGAACGGAGAGGATAAAAGAGACGAGGAAGAAAGGGAGAGAATAAAAAAGGAAGTGGCTCTCCACGGATGGCTTGTCATCTGAGGTGAGACTGAACAGAACAGAGGTAAACAGTCAGTCAGGCAGCAGGAAAAAAGAAAAGAGGGAAAAAATAAAAAACAGCCGCGAGTCTTTCCGAAGGGACGCTGCCAGACTTCATTTGTCTGAGTATGCCAAACACTCTGTCACCTGCCATAACTACCCATCAGCCCCCTGGATTTCTCAACCCCAACAATCCTCTGTAGTTATGTGTTGAGCTCTGTCTTTCTGACTGTCTGACTTTCTGTCTGACTGTCTGACTGGTGTGAGGACTTGTTTTGAAGTACATGAGAGAGATGCAGCTACTGACACCAGATGACAGCTTGGCCAGTCAGTGTTGTAGCTCCTTGAGTGTTGACCTGCTGAGATGGCGTTGCCAAAGCAAGGCGTCTCCCGGGGGCTTTCTTAGACCTTCACTTTGCCTTGCTCAGAGACCGGGGTGGGGGGGGGGGGATGTTTGCAGTTCACTCAAATTCCACTAAAGCCCAAAACAGTCTTCTGGGTAAGGGGAGGACGCTACGAAATGCGTGTGCTGCTTCAAGTAGTTTTACTCAAACATAGGGTCAATTTCCGCAAATATGACAGAAAGTTAGTTTTATAAGACTTACGTACTGCACCTTTAAATGAACGACTGCACTACACAAAAGTAAAATAAAGTCTGTGTTTTAATCACTATCATGGTGTCAAAATTCATAATTTTGTGAAATGAGCTTAGACTTGCACTTAGACAGCCGGAATACATTTTTTTGACATAATGAGGAACATTAAACACCTGCACCGTTTACTTCAAATGCAAAAGGTTCACACTGAACGTTAACATGTTTCATTTTATGTTCTTCTGATGTTTACTCCTTGCATTTGTTTGGTTATGTTTAGACATTTCAAAGCTTGGTAAAAAAGGTAAAATTGTCAAGATGTCAAACTTATTCTTAATAAATGAGTCGGCCAGTAATTGGCCTTTTTCGATCGTGCCATGTGACAGCTCACTGTGGCTGCTCCTGACTGATTCATTAGGCCTCCACGAACTTCAAACTGACTCACGTTCATACAACGCTTTAAACCAATCCCAATCGTCTTGGGCGGACACAGATACGGTGTCTCTTCCAAAGTAGCCTTCGGGAACAAACTTGTTTTGATGAAACATATGCGCGCAGGTAGGCGAGCTGTGGAATTAAAATGGCTTTCTAGTGTGCGATGCAAATGTTAATGTACTGCATTTATATAGCTGATTGACGTGGTTTTGAAATAGTATTGAGTAAAAGTTGATATATTCCAGTCTGTGATTATCCATCAACCTCCATTCCTTTAAGTTGTTTTTCTAACTAATAAGGTATAATTTCCTAATAATGAGTTTTATTGACCATAAATTCCAAAAATAACTGTAAACTAAAGTTAATAAGTTAGTGTTACGTAGTTTGAAGTGACAAACGATGAACAGGACTGAGTGTCCGACTGATTAAGTAAGACTCAAATAAGGCAGAAGTGCTGATGAGTGTATGTTACTGCAGCTTTCACTATTGTTAATGCACGGGGCGGCCATGTTGGATTTTGAGTTTGGGGTTCCCTGAGGTTGTTCGGGTTCCAAACTCAGAAATCCGAGGTCAGGGGGAGTTTTTCCCCGACTCTGACCTGGGAAAATCCTTGTACAAATGGAATGCACTATTCTACTTTGTCACCTCACTTCCTCGTTTGCTTTTTGCTACCTCAGCAACAAGAGGTCACCATCTAACAAACAACAAAATTCGGAGTTGTCCTAACCTTCTTGCATCAACCTATAGAGCCATTTCCTGGGTGCAGACGTTCTGTACTGTAAGTTGTTAGAATTAAGGTGAATGTATCTCCCATTTTCCCATTTTTATCAATGTCAACAACTCCACTTGATTATTCAAGGATCAATAAATAGATTTATGGACACCAGCCTTAAATAACACATCTTAGCGTTTTCTCTCCCAATATTAGCTTCTAATAATGTCCGCCTGGTTTGTTCCTGTGAAGGACAGGAATTCCAGGTGCAACGAGGAGCGATGCAAATCAATCATTTTACTCTGAGAGAGATAATTTATGATGTGCTCTGAGGGTTACAGATTCAATCTCCACCATGTTCCCACTGTCATGTCCCATGTTTAGGGCTGTCATCAGTCTTCATCAGGCACCCCACCCCGCTCCCGCCACCCGTCTCTCCAGAGTCGCGATTTATCCCACAAATAATTGATTATGACAGGCTGCATGCAAACAGAGAGGGAGCTAAATGTGATTAATCACTTTGTTCGATTAATTACAGCTGATTATGCATTTTAAGGGCCAATCTCACAGCAGATGATCACGGGAGAGGCCCCCACATATTCATTAGACCTTCACCTGGGATTGACCATCCTGTATGTTGGGAAAAGCACACCTCTCGGGGCTTTGCATACTTTTTCAGGGGAAAAAGTTAACATGTTAACAGCCTTTTTCAAAATAACAATTTAACATGTCTTTTTTTTTGGAGAATTATAATCTTTGAATTCTTTGAACTATGATTTATGCCATTAAAAGTCGTGGGCCGCTTGTTGCCCTGTCTGACTTTCCTTGGTATTCAAAGTAATACAATGCCATTCCCAGTGAAAATTGCAAATCAGATCACATAAGCAGGTTCACAAAAATGCAATTAAGATTCAGTGAAACATGTAATTTAATCAGACAAAAAAAAAAGAAGAAATATATTAAGGTTAAGAGCGGAGTATTCAGCCCTTTTCTCCTTGCCTATTATTCAAATGAAATCACCATGCAGATGGCGTTTTTTGACAAGCACACACCTGTCTAGAGTGACACACAGTGCTGAATGATTGGCAAGACAAGGAAATGACTGAGGCCGAGCATGCGTCGCGCCTCTTAAGTCACTGTGTCCCCCATAACACGATCATGAAGAAGAGGAGCACTTCTACCTGGATAGGTTATCAACCATGCCCTTGTTCCATCGTTTTTTGGTTTTTTTTGAGAATTCTGCTGCATTGCTCAGCATCAATTTAGCTTGCATTATAAGAATCCATATGAGTAAAGCGTGTTCTTGTCGGACGAGGCGTTAAGTCGATTCCTTCCAAATTACAACAAATTAAAGGAAAATAGACAACAGCTGCCGATATGTAAGGAATAGCTTCACTTCTAATTGTAACAATAGACTACTGAGGAGGGTTCATGTCATGTGCGTCAATTCTTCAGGGGGAATTTACATCCTGTCCGCCTCTTCACATCGCTGTTTCTTATTCCTCTTAAGAGAAAACCCAAAGTAGTAGCAGCATACGATGATAACAAATAAAACATTTACAATTCATAAGTGCTTTGAAGGTAATATCCAGCGTTGTGTACTGTGTACAGTGTAAACACCCACGCAGTAGACAGAGATGTGGATGTGTGTATTGAGTTGTACTGTAACTCCACTCTGCTAGAGATATTTTGAATGCTGCTGTACAGTTTCCTGTAATCCTTCAACCTTGTACCACCACTATCAGCCAGAGAGGGAACTGGGAGTTCAGGGGATTGGCCAGAAACGGCAGCAACCGGACTCTCAGAAGAAGGAAGCCCTGGACTATGAATTAAGCGGTGGTTGAGAGGATAAGGAAAAAGCTGAGCGCCTGTCGTCTCTCGTGAACGCTCCAGACTGCTGATCCACTGAGTCTATGAAGTCTGACTCGAAGTCGAGTCCTATTCCTCAGAGTCTGTCACAAGGAGCCAATACTTAGTCCCATCACAATGATAGATGGAGGTATAATCACACGCTGACACTCTTGACTGAGAATCGCACTCGGAAAAACACTTGAGTCAGCTCGATTGATCATGCCTTTTTTGGAGGCTGGATACTTGAGAGAACTTAAGTTTGTGACAGTTTTCCTTTGTAAGGTCAGGCCGCTCCAGATAATGGCCGCTTCATCACAACTGTGACCCATCCTGTAGGCAGCTGGCTGTATGATAAGAACAAGTTAAGGTTAAAAGGATTTTGTTGGATTGACCCTCTGTCCCCCAGTTGCATACATGTGCCAGTTTGAGACGGATATATAGATTTCGTAGAGGTTGAAAAACTGAAAGGCGGAATGACAACTTGAAGACTGCCTCCCAGCATGAAATATTACAGCTTCTAAAAGCTATGATCAAGGGGAACAGAACAATTCAAAAGATATAGTGAGCAGGATGGCTGTAGTAAATCATTCTTGTTGGACAACTCTTTATTGATCCATCATAAAAGTGCTTCAAAACAATCAAGAAATTTAAGTGGTGATTTGCTTTGGAAGGCCGTTTGTGTCAGGACAAATATGAACGTGTAACAATAACTAAAAATGATAAGACAGTTAGTTAAAAACAACATTCCCTGTCTTTTATACACTAACTAGGATTCATTCAATTCTGAGACATTGAATGAGTCAAAAATGTAGCTTTTTCTTCCTGATTTTATGTCAGCATTTCTGACTAAAATTTGCTATCAGTATTTTAATAAGTAAATGTGAAAGGTGCTCGCTCCGAGTAACTAATACAAAATGACCAAATCTTTTTTTTTAAAGGAGCATTTGCGCGTTAAATTTCAAAACAGCTGATGCGTTGCTACGGTGCGGGACACAAACTAGTGCGACGGTTGCTCACCATAGGCGGTTGCCGTGGTGTGTCGGAGCCTTTACGTAAAGGCACTAATTTACATGGAGTTAATTTGTTAACTATCGAGTTATCTTACCGTCATTTTTCTGGGACAAAATGTTAAAACAATTGAACATTTTGTTCATTTTTTAATTTTAATTTTAAACTATTTTAACTTTTTTTAATCACTTTTTTTCCACGCCACATATGCCACTCTCTTGCGCTTTCCCCCACATTTGTTGAGCTATTGGCAACATTCTTTTATAAAAACCAAAAAATTCAAATGATACTGAATAAAACACAAAGTAGTGTACTGATCATTTGCGTTGCAGGGAACCTGCACGTTATTTCCTTTGGCAATTTGTTTGAGAGAAACCCAAATTCAAAATAAAGAAACCTTTTTTTTAAAAACGAGTCAAATTTGACCCGAGGACAACAGGGGGGTTACCTTCGGTTCAGGACCAGGGCCACGCCTAAACCACATCTCCAACCACCAGACAAACCTACACATACCGCGCTGCGCAGCCAGCCTTGTTTGGCTCTGATTGCTTGACCCACTCTCCCTTTCCTTCCTCTGCATCCATCCATCCATCCATCCATCCATCTTCCCCCTCATCCCCTCCTGTTTAACCCGGTGCACACTTCTCATGTCTCATCTCTGGGGACCTGAAAACTATTCTGGTGAAATCAGACAACGTCCATCAATTTATCAATCTGCACATTCACAATGTGCATTAAATCTTGAACTAACCTGTTGTTGTGGCGTGGTCCTCGCTAGTGAAACTCTAGTTTGCAACCACGCTCAACTTTAAGTTGACTGGAATCCTGCACGTCTAAAATTCCTTCTGTTTTCTATCTGAACACACACGTAGTGTCTAAGAGCCAGTAATGCACTTCATTACAATCCAAACCGTTAAATGTTAAGACCCACTGCTCAGCATGTCTTAAGATCACACGGTTTGTAGATCACAAAACCCTCCAGACCTCAGAGAATGCAAAGGAGTCTCTCAGAGCAAGGACCATTAATCCCACTTGTGGGGATCCTATAATCTACCCGCGGTAGATTGTGTGAGCAGTGTAAATAAAGCCTGGTACTGTAAACACAATGGGAGATCTTCTCTCAGCACAACGCAGACAGGGAACAGTCTTTGTTAATATGCCCTCTACTTTATTTTATGTACTTATCATATTAGGTGTCTTACATAACACAAGATATGTAGCTCAGCGTAAATTCTTTCAGGGACACCTAACTTTTAATCAGTGCTCTCCGAAATCAATTCAGCTGTTACCCTAAAAAATGTATATTTTCTCATGCTGTGTATAACTGTCGCATATGTGCAACTAGTCTCTCCTGATTGAAATAATAAAAACATCCAGAAGTCATCATATATCCACACTTTTTACGCTGCATAATGCTTCCCTCAGAGGCATAGACAAGCAGCATTGAAAGGTCGCCGTGGTGACCCTTAACTTCTGATTGGAGGCATCCCATAATGGTAGTAGCTACTAATGATGAAGGGGGGGAAAAAAAAAAGTCTTGCAGTTGCACAGGACCATTTTTATCCTCAATTAGAAACAAGAGTGCATTTGGAAAATGAAAGCAGGCATTTATTAAAGAGCATAAGAAGTCAGATCAAAGGTAAGTGAAAAGCAACGCAACATGCTAAACACAACAACCAGTCAACCTTACGATCTCCGAGAGATGATAGAATATGCAATTAAACAGTGGGAACAAGCCAACATGTCAATCAAAGCCTTGTGTCTTTGAAATCCAGGGGAGAAAAAAATAAAAGAAGAAGAAGAATGCTTGCTGTGCTGGAAATGTGCTTTGTAACAACTCACTGAAGACACAACAGAACCAGCATATTTATAAATGTACTCTTTGGTTTTTACTTGATAACCCCTGTCCTTTTTTTAGCAATGGTGCTGCCGTTTCGGTGTCGCGTTGTCTTTGTACCACAGCTTCTTTTTTATTTCCGTACCCGAGCCAGAAGCATCATTTGTTATTCTCCTGTTTGTTCACCACACCAAATATCTACCCGATCCTATTGTCAAGGGCGAAACAAGTTGGTGAAAACAGCCACTTAGGACGAATGACATACTGCTGGGATTCTCGACATGAGCATTTGACTCATCGGCTTAATAAAATCATTAAACTGCATAAAAGCCCTTGCCATTCAGCTCGGGTCCCCCACTGTGGTTCACCTTGTCTGCTTGGCAGCGAGGGGCCCTCTGTCTTCTTGAGAAATGAGAAGGGGGTTAGTCTCGGCTCTCGTCGAGGCCCTCCACCGGCATCCACGTCCGCCTCGCTCGCTCAACGCCATTGATTACGTGATGCAAGCAAAAGCCAAGTATGCCCCTCTGATCATCAATCCTGCTGCAGCCCTGCTCTTAAACAACCCCCCCCCCCCCCC
>NC_048407.1:2151409-2171220 GCF_013103735.1 Etheostoma cragini
GTGGAGAAGGTGGAGCTAACCATCAACTGACAAGAGCTTGACATTTTCACTGTAGGCTCTCTTTATGGCGGAGGAGAAATTCCCACTGAAATCAATATTTCACGACGTGGGAGAATCCCAACAGGAGGAGCTCTGTAAACTGTTTTGAACAGATATCAGAACAATGTATAGATCTTCCTTTTACAAAATGATGGCGACAGGACAGAACAGGGTCTGTAAGTATTAATCATCCCTCAGTAATGCTCTACAATGCCAACTTAGGAGAAAGAAAGTTCATCTTAAGCATGACCACTAAGCCACACTTAACAAGCTACTTAAAACCTCTGGAACCGAGAGGGTCGTGCACGACCTAAGACAGCACCTCTGGTTCATACTTTAATCATTTATTAACCATAAAAAACAGAAACTTACCGAGGGCTTGAGCTAACAGCTAACAAGCTAGCGGTCACGGAGGTCTCTTCGGGGTCGTTCTAGCCTCTAGAAGTGGTTTTCTATCCAGTCTGGAACTTGGGCCTTTTTTCGGGTTCGTTGAGAATTAAATCCAAACTGTTACATCCAAGATTTATCCACTTGACGTCCATAATTTATCACGTTTTTGCTAATCTCTGGCGCTGGCGCTAGTGTGCTCCATGGCTCGTATCTGTGTTCACTTTGGTTTGTTTAGGCAAGTGAAGGCAAACAAAGAGTATAGAGCGGGAAAGATAGCAATCCCCCAAGTCAGACTAGTCTAGTATGGGATCAAAGATATTATATAGCGGACAAGAGAGATACCTACCGATTCACAGAGGACAACAGCCTCACTGGTTTGAGATTTGTCACATATTGATATTATATATTAGATTTCTTTTATATATTTGGGCCTTTTTTGAAGAAACGTAAATAGCCTGTGCTTTATCTGATGTTTATTATATTTATTTTTTTGCATGTGGCAGATCTGTTTTAGACATCACAAATGTTTGTGTAGCATTGCTGTGGGTGTAATATCAATAAATACGACATTGTTATGTTGATTATTGGCATAAAGAAATGTCATGAGGGCAAAAGCGTCAGATTCTTTTTTTTTTTAATATATGTATTTTTTCAACTGTATTAGTTATAATGATTATTTCTTCACAGTGTGACTCCCAAGTCATATGAGAAGTGTTTTAGGGGAGATTGGCCTAGCTTGTACTGCTCTGTGTGTGATATCAAAACATATCTGCAAGATTCATGTTCTGTTTTATTTAATTTTTTTTTGTCTTTAAGGTTCTACTACCATTTTTAACATTAAAGTGACCCTCTAAATTCTAAATAAATGATGTTCATATCTTACCGGAGACAAAAGGGTTGATTAAACTTTTTAGAAAATAAAACCAGACGGACAATGAACTGTAAAAATGAGCTTAGGTCTCAGAAGGATAAAGGGGACCTGTTATGCTCACTGTTAGTTAATACTTTTATTTTGGATTCATACTAGGAAGTGTTTCCATACTTTAATGTTAAAAAATACATACGTCATTTTTCTCATACTGTCTGACTTTAGCAGTATTCACCCTCTGTTTGAAGTTCTCCCGTTTAGCGCCTGTCTCTTTAAGCCCCCATCCAGAAAACCCCAGTGTGCTCCGATTGGTCACTGTTTACGGGTCTTCACAGCCGCACTCACATCTCATCTCTTCACCGTCATTACATCTGGGTAATGACTGTAACGGCGTTTACGGATTGTGGTAAGGTGGAAGGGGAGGTGTGTGTGTGGGGGGCGCACACTTTGCATGAAATGACAGCTGACAGCTTCAGGCGAGAGAGAGGGAGAGAAACCGATTTAAAGCAGGGGTGTGACGCTGTGATTGGCCCTTGGAATTTGTGGCTGATTCTGATTGGTTAGTGTTATTGCTAGGTCTTCCTGAAACAATCTACGCTAAGCTACATAAGACTTGCTGATAAATAATTAATGAAAAAGAATTAAGAAAAAAAAGATGAGCACATCTTACCAAGCATTGAAATCAAATGGATTAAACTGCCCTTTTCTAAATTACACACATTGCTTTCACTAACATGATATTCACAATCAACACAATAACTCTAAAATATGTCTCAGAAGGTGTGTGCTCGCCTCTGTTTGTGTACTGTAGTCATCTAAGATCTACTCCTAACTAACTCAGGAGTTCTCTGGAGTATCTTCAAATGTACTGTACAAGAAAAATCTGATAAATAGCCTTAAAAAAACAAAAGGAAATCCAAAAAGGAAAACCATTATGTTTAGAATTGCTTCTTTACCGCTGGGAGAACACCTCCAACACAAGCATCAACACAACAGGCTCTTTGCATGTCCTCACTACCGCAATCAAATATGAGTTCTGTGTCCCCCACAGACACTGACTGCGAGGGATATTCACACCATGTAATTATCGACTGTTTTTCTTTGCCTTTAGGGGGGGGGGGGGGGGGGGGGGGGGGGGGGGGGGGGGTTGAGGAGGGTGAGGTCTCCCTTACACCCTCAGATGTGAAGGTGAAAATTACACAGCCCCTCCACATGCTTGGAGAGCCACCAGACCTCATCAAGCAGCAGGTTTTTTGTTTGGTTGCATTTCTCCCTCAACTTCGCCCCATCCGGTATAAATAGAACAGTACGGCGGCACAAGTCACATCTCATTTGGTGTGTTGTGTTTCAGAGCACCTCCACTGAGACGCCAGGCACCGAGGGCAGCCGGGAGAAAGCAGAGCCTCGCTAATGGACGCGAGCCAGGCCTGGAATCTACCGTCCCCGCCGAGAAACCATTCTCCGGGCCCTTCGGTCGCACCCTGGTGTGTACAAACACACACTGAGCGACATTCAGGGTTTGCTTTCCTCTCTTTGTTTTGGTGGAGCGTGGACGCCATCCCAATGATCTCAACCATCTTGTTTTGCTTGCAGAGACGTACTGCATGTAAGTGTCAGTTTGATGTGAAAAGGCCAACAGCGCGTTCATTCTGTGAAACTATCATACTGTTAGATTGGCCACCGGGGTCTATTTGTTAATGAGACATCAGCTACGTTTGATCCCATGGGAATATCAATCATGAAGCGAAATGAAATGTGATCGAAATGATAATGATCTCTCATTAATGCATATGAGGGCAAATCTAACAGTGGGCCAGCTCTCTGAACCGGTTTCATTCTGATGTTCCATCGCTGGTGAATATGAGTACCGCATTGTGTGTTCTGCTTTTTGAAGGCATCCCTGCAGAAACTTAAAGAGAAACTTCTTCCGCCTTGATCAGCTTGGGTCAGATCTGACAGCAGGCATATAGATTTCTCATTATCCTTCCATCCTTTATTTTTGCAGATCATCTGGTTGGCTGTACATCTATAGCATTGTTGTGGAAACAGGACACCAAGGGGTCCTTGTTGAGGGTGCTGAAAAGTGACACAAAAGAGGTACCCAGAGGGTTAAAAAGTCACAGCGAGGGACCCATCCTGACAAAGCGTCAGTTTTGAAGAGTTGGGAGTGAGAGCTCGTTGGCCAGGTTGAGTCATAGTTCTCGCAGTTGATTCGTTGTTGATATTAATATATGTATACTTGAACTATTGGGGGAACCAGTTGGTTCACATTTCAATTGCCATCACATCTTTGTGTTTGGTGTTTAGCTTCAGGGTTTCAGAGATGATCCTATGTGACCTTTACTTTCTACTAAACACACAAAGACACACCCACATGGTAGCAGGTTAGCTTAGCACAAAAGGCTGAAGAACTAAAACACACTAATAAACGTGAGACGTGTAATTTGTTTGAGCCGTAAAAAAGAAAAAAAATTTAATTTTAAGTTTCAAAATGTTACAAATTTACAGGCAGTTCTGTCACTGCCACACATACACACACACACACAAACACACACACAAACACGCATAAACAGAACAAAGAAAAAACAACAGGGAATCTTCAAATCAAACTGCAGCAAGTCAAAGTCTTCCCAAAAGATGATTCATTCCTTCAGCCTTCATCAGATACCGTAAATACTGCACACCTGCATTTCTCCGTCTGTACTGTATAGTTATGAGTATATTAGTAGTGTATAGTATATTCCCCTTCATTAGACATACACTAGGTGCAGGAGAGAAGAGGAGAACAATAGAGGTCTCACCAGCATCTCAAGAGGCTCCCAGCAAAACATGGATTAGGTGGAGATTATTAAATGTCAGCTCTTAAGACGAATACTTTTTACAGCCTCAAAGTAAATCAATACTACTTATCTTTGATAAAAGAGGCAGAGTAGATGTGCCAGCATAGCAGTCTGACAGCTCTTTCTTTCTCTCCTTCTCTCGCAAAACCTTTACTAATCGAATTGGAGAAATCCCAAAGGAATGCTCTCATGATGCATCATAGTGCATTTGGGATTTTTACATATGTATGTGTTTGTTTCTTTGTGATATTAGTGTACTGTCCAAAAATCTCTCTTTTCATAACTGTCTTCTTCCGCTGCTCTTTGTTTTTCATTTATAAAAAAAAAAAAAAAAAAAGGGCTTTACAAATCAAATTTGAAATTCGGCTGGCATGTTTCCAACGCGCAACACAAAGCACTCGGGATCTGTCAGTTTTGAGAGAACTCTTTCAGGATATTATTGGGCATTTCATAATCTCTCCCTCTCCGGCTGTCTTTCTTGTCTGTCTGCCTGTCTGCCTGCCTGTCTGTCCGTCTGTCTCAGTGATATTTTCAGGTTAGTTTCTGCCCCTCCTGGTGTATCACATCTGTCTCTCTCTCCCTGTATACACATTTATGTAGAGAGGTATACATTCCTGTCTCTTTCTCAATCCCTGGCTGCACTAATAGCAATGATTTCTCTGAACATTCTGGTTCATGCTAAAAAATCAATTTTCTCAAAGGCGCCAGATTGACATCTGCAAATATTGATGGTAAACAAACCAATCAGAACGGCTCTGTGGATGGCTGTGCGAAGCCTGCTCGCGGACCTCATCTCCAGGCTTTCAAAACAAGCGCAGGATGCATCACGCTGCGTCTGATCCCGCATTACTCCCGCGATGATGCCGGCCACGGGCAGTTTGAAGTTCCAAGTGCCTCCACCCAAGGAGTGTGTTGCCATTACTGCACCTTTGCTCTATGTGTGTGTAACCATTTTTGTACATTAGCAGTGCGCCCTCGGTGCTTTCTCAGTGCCTGCATCCAAATCATAATTACAATGTAATATCACGCGTAAGGCAGTGCCCCCGCTGTTGTTTCACTTTCTCCTACTCTTCCTTTCTATGAATATCAAATGGTCTCACGCTGAGCTCTGAAAGCCGCACAGCTCTTTCCCAGACACACAGACGGTGTGTGTGTGTGTGTGTGTGTGTGTTCTGGAGGGAGGGGTAGCTGGATAGTACTTTCCTCCTTTGGCTTTGACAGGAAAAGCCAGCGTCGGGACCTCCATTTTAAAAATGAGCCCAGCATCCCTCTGGTCTGTTGTTACCCCTGTCCAAGCAAGACAACCTTACAGCCTAGTCTCTCCTCTGTAGGGTGTGTGTTGGATTTTTGTTATTCATGTCACATAAATTACAGAAATCACAAAGGCTATCTGTGCAGTTGTATGCCAGGGTCTTGGCATGCTCGTGGTGTGGAATAGATGAAGCCTCCGCGGCTGCAGCTACGCCAGTGGCTTAGAAAAGACGAAATCTGTCAAACGCTCAGTCAGAAGAGCCATTTTTGGGTGTGAAAAACTGCTAAAAAAACAGCTTGTTTGGTATATGGAATGCATGTTTGTTATTCAGTTGTCCACCATGTACCGAGTGCATGTCATTAGTTTTCCTATGTGTTCTTTCTTTTGATTTGTGATTGTTTGTTCCCTCAGAAAGTACTTTTTTTTTTTTTTTTTGACTCATTTGACAGATGTTGTCTTTTCAACACACTACCACAGTCTAGAAGAAAGTAGCACTTTTTTTCCTCCCACTAAGCAGTGTTTATTGAGTAAACCACTAATTCAAAGAAACTGCCTCAAGCAGTAATATGAACAGATTATCCATTCAAGGACCGGGGGTGTCTTTTATCTATGAATCCGAATGAACAGACACGTAGTACCCATTCTGATGTTTGCTCTGCAGGCAACAAACAGATGCAAACACAAACAAATTCAATAATGTTTGAGTGCTAGATAATATCAATTTGTGGGAAATGGAGGCATGTTTAACTTTGTTGAAGTGCTGACTGACTGACAGAAAAGACTATTTTAATCGAGGGAACTTAATGAAAGTAGATAAATTCATCAGTATTCACACAAGCAGGGCTTTGCATTTTTCCTCCGGGAGGGAAAACATTTTTATTTTATTTCTGCCAAACATTTGGCCGATCTCAAATTACATTACAAGACACCCTAAAGTCACAACGTTAAATCCACTTCTACATACCTTTAAACGACATTTGTAGCAGAAACGAGAGAAACCTTTCAGTCTAGTTTAGCCTAATGAACGGCTTTTATTCTCATCTTTCGGGCTCTTGTGAGATAACTGGCTAATTTAAATATTTCATACATTTTGTGCATTAGCCATGTTTAAACATTAATTTCTATTTTTATCTTACTAAGTAAGTATTGTGAGGTTCCTACTAAAATGGACAAAAGAAAACAAAATATTATTTTATCTGTATTACTGACTGAATAAATGAATTAAAGGTCCCATGGCATGAAACTTTCACTTTTGTGAGGTTTTAATTAATAAGAGGTTTAAATTAATCTCATTAATATGAGTTCCCCCAGCCTGCCTATGGCCCCCCAGTGGCTAGAAATGGTGTTAGATGTAATCCAAGCCCTGGGTATCCTGCTCTGCCTTTGAGAAAAGGGAAGCTCAGATGGGCTGATCTGGAATCTTGCTCCTTATGACGTCATAAGGGGCTGTATTCTGTACCAAGGCTGAATTTTTGGAAAGAGACTTCAGATACAGTATTAGGGAGACCACTAAGGTCTATATAACAGAGACTTTAGATACAGTATTAGGGGACCACTGAGGTCTATATAAAAGAGACTTCAGATACAGTATTAGGGACCACTAAGGTCTATATAAAGAGCTTAGGGACCTAGGCTATCAATTTAAAAGGTAGTGTCTCCAAACTTACCTCAATTATAAATTGTTTCTTGCTACTCACTTTAAAAAAATATGCAGGATAATGCGGTGTAGGCAGCACCGATTGGTTAGTTTCTCTCTACTGATAGACCTCCAAATACACAAACAACAGAGCCACGCGTTGGAATGGACCGGAGGTCTCCTTTAAACACAGCACTTCACTCCAAAAAAAAAAAGCATTAGGTTGCTTACCATAATGTAGCAGGGGAAACAATTTAGCTCGCCAACTCTCAATCAGGCACATTAAGATCCGCGTTACTTTTCTAATTTTATCTATCCATTCTTCTTTACTACCACTATGAAAGTGCTCATTTTCAAGTTCACAATTGTATGTAGAGGTTAAATCAGAATAGGTTTACATGGTTTAATCTTCAAAACAACACCATATTGTGGTTCCTCTTTTCACCCTGTGTTTTAGCTCCAGAGGGAGGCATCACATTTCTGTACCATCTTTGTTGGAAGTCACACATGTGCAGTACCTAGGTAAGGACTACTAGCCAGTCAGAAGCAGAGTATGAGGGCCCTGACAGTACCTAGGTAAGGACTACTAGCCAGTCAGAAGCAGAGTATGAGGGCCCTGACAGTACCTAAGTAAGGACTACTAGCCAGTCAGAAGCAGAGTATGAGAGCCCTGACAGTACCTAGGAAAGGACTACTAGCCAGTCAAAAGCAGAGTATGAGGGCCCTGACAGTACCTAGGTAAGGACTACTAGCCAGTCAGAAGCAGAGTATGAGGGCCCTGACAGTACCTAGGTAAGGACTACTAGCCAGTCAGAAGCAGAGTATGAGGGCCCTGACAGTACCTAGGTAAGGACTACTAGCCAGTCAGAAGCAGAGTATGAGGATGTGCCACACTAGCAGCTAGGCGAGCATTATAACGTGTGTTACAAAGTGACAGAAGTACAGACAGGACTACAGTAGAGCTGTTTGGAGCAGTTTGTGAACAGTGGTTTCTGTTGGAGGTGGTAAGTCCCTATGGGGGGGACTTTGGGCTTTTTCACTGTAGAAGCCTATTAAATGCACAAAAAAAGATATACAACACAATAGAGGAAAGGAAAAACACCAAAAAGCATAATATGAGTACTTTAAATTATGTATAATATCAATTTCCTCCAATTATATAAACAGTATATGCCACAACAGGAACAACTTCCTTTAGATTATCTTGAAATAAAGCTGCCAGTTTGCCATATTCAGTGAGTGCAACCTTAACTGAACCATGCAGGATTCAGTCACATGACAAAGATGCTGCGGTGCGAGTCAAAATCCATTTAGCTGTGATTCAGCAGAAAATGCCAGAATATCGAATCAGATGAATCTAACGAGGAACATTCACACTGTACTTGGCCGTAAAAACATAAACATGTTGTTATAATGAATTCCTCAACCTGCCTCAACCTTTTAAAGTACTTAGGATAGGAATCGTGTTAATAATGATTTCTCCTCCCACTAAAGCTGTTGTGTAGAAAGCTATCAAAGCAGCACCAATTTTACAAAGGCACATGCTTTTTCTTCTGTCAAGGCTCACATTAGCATTCTTCATTAGATATGGAAGATTTGGAAAAATAAATCAATTCAACAGCATTCTTCATATTAGGAAGGTGCTTCTGCTGCCTGCCGTCTCATGGGAACAAGTGAGATGATGGCTGCAAATTAATTTGTGACACTCTGAATTGATTTTCTAATCCCGCATGGTATTTGATAAATAACCCTTCAGAAAACCAACACCTCAGACGATAAATGCAGTTATTATCTCTTAGAGGGATAATTAGTGCTTCCTGCTAAGACGGAGCACCATTGGTCCTCTGCTGCACCGCTGTAACCCCCAAAAGTAACTCGACTAATGAAAGTTACAGTATTCAGTGATCAACAAATAAAAGATACAGTGAATTGTTTTGGCTTCAGGTGATGCTGGGCCTCTGGTCACAGGTGGTGGGAGAGACTTATGAACAACAGCAGCAGCTTTTCCAGAAGATATAAAGTATCAGCCGTAATATTAAGCCAATTATGAAGTGTGGTTTTAAGTTATTAAACTCACCCGAGGGCACTTACTGACAATGAAACAAGTCTTGGATGCTGTCGTTAGACCCGTTTTGTATGCCTCCGGACTCTCATTAATGGACTTTAATTGATGATGCATATCCTCCCTGTTTTAATTGAAAAATATTTGTTGTTGTTTACTGTTGGTACTGAAGGTATGAAGTAAAATCATCTTTAATAGTCCTACTAACTTTCCTTGTCTTGTGAAGTCTCCAAGTCACTTTCAGGGACCAGCAAGTAGTCTTTAGGTAGTTCAGTGGTGCATTTGTATGTACCGACAACGTTCAACTTCCAGGACTGTTCAGGTCCCTCTTTTAGGCCAGATGTCCCTCAACTTCTGCTTTCTTTGTGTTGGCGTTCGAACCTTCGGTGGATATCTGAGGACTGTGGTTACCTGGTCCTCAGATCTCTGCAGGGTAAATCCAGACAGCTAGCTAGACTATCTGTCCAATCTGAGGACTATGGTTACCTGGTCCTCAGATCTCTGCAGGGTAAATCCAGACAGCTAGCTAGACCATCTGTCCAATTTGAGGACTATGGTTACCTGGTGCTCAGATCTCTGCAGGGTAAATCCAGACAGCTAGCTAGACCATCTGTTTGACGAATAAAATAATAAAACAGCTTTAGAACCAAAACAAGTTCCTTTATCGAGGAGATTTTGAAGAAGCAACGTCATTTAGTCCCGGGCTTAGCACTACCCATGACAATTATGATTGGTTCAAAGAAATCCCAATGAACCAGTTTTTCTCCCATTCTAGGATGCAGTGTGGAGTAGGTAGACGCTCCTCTGCTGCACTGTGGAGGAAGGTCTGGCAATGCAAGAGTAATGGGGCGTTAGGAGAAAATTCCAGTCAAATTTCAATTTTAATCATATTAAGTACAAGATTGAAACGTTATCATTGTTTGTAGGAATGCTAGGCGTGGCTCACAGAATGGCAACTCCCCCCCCCCCGGCAGGATGAATGGGAATACATCAGAGATCCTTTTAACTCCCCATCATGTCCATCATTCGGTAGCATTTAGATGTGTCTAACACTTTGACTTATGAGTTTAATGACTGCAAACTAAAGAAGCATTTGCTGCTCTTTGTGTTAAGTGGTAATTAGCAGATGTTGCATGCTAAGCACATGGGTACCTGGGCCCTTCAAGAACTAGCTTCACAAAGAAGTCTTGTCTACCGATGATTATCTCTGTTATCTCTGTCGAAGCACTGACCCGGGGCCAACTTAATGATCTCAATAAAAAAACAAAAAAAGACCCCTAAAGTAAAGTATATGGACTGCTCCTAGCTCATTTTTTTAAATTCATAGAAAAAAAAAGTTCAATTTTGCCAGTTTTGACACGCTGAGATTTAGCCTTTTCGATCCACCCCACAAAATAATACTTATCATTCTGGTAAGGACTTTTTGCCGTAACGCCAAATTAGTGTGTCTGATGCCTCCCCATCACAACCGCCTATTGTTTTACCTTCTGTGTTCTGCAAAGTAGGAGGCAGAGAGGCTGTAAGGGGCTTTGTCCGAGTGGAATGGAGCCTCCCTGACAGTATGGCATTCACTCTAAATGTAAATGAGAGGGTTTTAGGAGTGTGGTGGTCAGGTAACATACGCCTACAGTACAACGTGCTCCTTTAGTCTGGTCTCAAGATGACAAATGCTGTTACTAATCAGGAGGCCCGTGGATTGCCATCCCACTCGAATGTCATACATGAAACACATGCAGTAGGGCAGAAACATGCATGCAATGCAGGCACACTTGAGTACACAGAGGCAAACGATAAGGCACCTAAACACATCCAAAGTAGGCCATCCACACGTGTTAACATATGCAAATAAAAATAGTAAGACACAAATGACATATTTCCCGCTCACAGAGTCATCCGATTAAAACACGGACAGACTACTAGTGTCTTCAGATCCCAGCAGGCAGGTAGAGGAGAACAGCTGCCTATTTCTGTTTTGGTTAAAACCACCATCCACAACTGCTCTGTACTGTGTTACATGTACACATTACAACACCCTTTTATCGCTTTTATATTTCTGTTATGGCTTTGCTGGTTGGTTGGTTCACATTTGGAGTATTTTATCTTTGCACTTGCATTCTTAGTTATTCACAAAAACAAATGTAAATGTCCCGATGAATCCATTAGGAAGCCACTCTCCTTTAAAACAAATCCGCTTCAGGATGCCACTATCTGCTCTGTTTGTTTCCCATGTGTTCTGTAAAGCAGTACATCTACTCATAAGCAGGCGTTTTGCCACTGACTTGTGGGAAATCAGATTTACATACAATTGCACTACAACTCCAGGTAGAACCAAGGAATATATATTCTTTTCAATATTGTTTTATAGCTTTAAGCTACTGTTGTTTGTGACCTGACGCCACTTAAATAAAAAAACTTAAATAAAAAGAGTTGGAAAGAAAAATGAAATCATTTCTTTATTGTAGCCTACTGGGTGGGTGACATTTGGCGGGTATGTTAACAAAAAATCCTTTCATAGATTCCATGTGATGACACATCATTGGACAAATGGAAAATATACCTACTGCCTCCTAATGACAGGGTAGTGATTTCTTTACACATCTATGCTATCTGCAATTTACTTCCAGCAATCCTCGATTTAGTAGCAGGGATGCTATTGACTGTAATAGCTCCATTCATTCATCTGTTGATCCACTTTCTGTCCATGCTTACTCTATCTATTCAGGGTCAAGAGGAGGCTGGAACCTCACACAGCCTGTCAATCACAGGGCTAACACATATAGACAGACAAAAACGTTCCCACTCGTAACTGCAGACTAGTGTCGAGTTCCCAGATCTAACCTGCATGGTTTGGGGCTGTTGGAAGAAACCAGAGATTAACAAAAAGAACAAGGTCAGGGGTGCAGAGGTGTAGAAGTGCCGGAGCGCACTGGAACGACATTGAACTTTTATTTCTCCAAGTGAGGAAATTCAGTATTTTCCGTTTGTATAATGGAATTCATGTTATTTTAAGGACTTAAAATCCAATAATCACGGAAGCGTATGTCTGGAGAGACAATAAAAACAAATAGAATCATCAAAGTTGTCCTATTAATACATATGAGTATTGTACATATTGTACTGCCATTAATCCCATGAGAGTCCATAGTTAATTCTTGATTAATTGCAAATAATCACATTTTTTTAGTTTTTTTTGGTCTAAATGTACTGTAAAAGGGATATTCAGTTTAAACTTAGTTTTTAATGTTCTTACCAACATGGGAGTGGACAAAAATGTTTTCTTTATGCAAATGTTCATTATCATTCAAACAATCCAAAACAATGACAAATACTGGTAAGAATAATCTCCAGAATAACCTGAATAGTGGTGTATGTGAAATAAAATGCTGATTAGCATTATATGGAGCAACAACAGATGGCCACATTGACCTGAATGGAACATTTCTGTGTAATGATGGTAAAATAAAACTTTGCTCTTGGAAAGGTAAACATTGCATTTTTGTTAAGCAGCTCAACACAAAAGAGTGCAAGTGAGTACCAGTACCATTGTGTTTGCACCAATGGTGAGGGGGCCGTGACTTCGGCCTGAAATCTCAAAGGTGAAAAACCAATGGAACCTTTTTTGGAGACGTTCCAGAGTTGTTGGATCAGAGTTCTGTTAGGTTTCCCCTGAGGACAGGACTGAGGATGCGTTCAACGCCAGAGACTCTGTATGTGCTGCAAAGATACATTTTGTGATGCAAAGAAATGATCAAAAAGCAGATTGTTGGTATCCAAAGGACACAGTGATGCTTTGAAGCAGCAGAGGGAGCTGGCAGCCAGGGCCACAACCTTAACTGCAGGTGTTTTTCTGCTTAGGGGAGAGTGTGTGTGTGTGTGTGTTTGTGTGGGGGGGGGGGCAAGTAGAGACAGGCATGACCCAGCGGAGGGATGTGCTTGTGTATTCTGTGTGTGTGTTTGGGCAAGTGTGTTCACAAAGGAAAGAATGGGCACCAGAACAAACAAGCAGACACACACACACGTGCGCACATACACACACACACACACACACACACACACACACACACACACACACACACACACACACACACACACACACATACACACACACACACACACAGTACCTCCCTGGAGGGGAGCAGATAGTAGGGGGTTGAGTGGCAGTAAACCGCCTTCCAGTCTCCATCAGAGCACCCCCTGCAGGAGAAAAAAAAGTGTCCATAGGCACAAAGACTGCTCCACATACACACGTGTGCGGACACACACACACACACACGCTGAGGCCTCCTCCGGGCACTTTCTTTCACTCTGTCAATTTGTAGGCCCCCTCCCTTCTTTGGACCGTTGGACTGTGGAAAAATTTCAACTTGCAAGAGAGGACATGCATAGCACTTATTATGAAGAAAACAAATTTCTCCAAACATAAACAGCCTGTGGCTAATCTTTGAGAGCTCATATCAAACACACATGAGTATCAAATTCAAACACAAGTTTGTTTGTGCCATGCTGTCAAATATATAATCTGTATTAAGGTAGGAGTCAGAAACAAAACATGCCAGGAATTGAGGAAATAAAGTTTGAATAAGACCTACGGGTTAGATGCTGAATATGTTTAATAATCACACAGCTTTATGAAGTTTTAACTCCATCCCTTATTTGCGGTTTGCTGGGAAATGGACATGTTTTTTATAACAGAAGGCTACTAAAGATTTTTATGTTTTTCCTATTTTCTCAAAAGGCTCACTTTACTGTAAGCTAAAGCAACCATGACGTGCATCACTGTACAGTCTCGATTAGCACTGAGCTGTGTGTTACCGTGTGCATGGTAATTGTTGCAGGTGGAAAACAAAAGAGTCAAGTCCTCTGGGTACCTTTGATGGGGAGGACATTTAATCCAAATTTATGCAGCTCAGGTAGAGCTTCAGGTCAAGGACAGTGTGGGCTTGGATCTTAGAGCCATGTTGTAAACAGAGCAGCCACTTACCTGCCAATCACGGCCCATCGCTGGAGGACCGGACACGGATCTGCAATATCCACAGTCAGCAGGCAAACAAGGTGTGTGTGTGTGTGTGTGTGTGTGTGTGTGTGTGTGTGTGTGTGTGCACAGGGAGAGCTTTGCATCCAGAGTGCTTTTGACCTCCAGGGTGAGACAATTTGGAGTTCCTTCAAGCAGTATGAGTGAAGACGGCGTGGCAGACCCCGCTGGCCCCATCCTCCTCCATCACACCGCCGGTTAGTCCTAATCAGAACAGACATATTGTCTGTTTGTCAGTTCATTTGGCGGCCATGTTGGCTTCAAAAGTTTACGATATTGCCAGAAATTGCTTTCTGAGCTATGGGATGAAGGACAAAATAAGTTACGAAATGTGAGAAGTGCAGCTATAAATTGCCTTCCAGTGTCTTTGTGTGCATGTGTGCGTGTGTGTGAAGGTTTTGTACAGACTCGTAATAGTCATAATGTAAAAAAACACAGATGCAAAGAATACAGCTCACACAAAAGGCAATGCCATTAAACTCAGCAGTATCCAATGCAAAATTAAAATCCCATGGAACACTCTTTCTGCCTCAACTTGCAACCCATCTCTCTTGCCTGGCTTGGATCGGTTGATGGGATCCATTAAAAATTCCAGATTTGTCTTGCATTACTTCTCAGAGAGACGTGAAAATGACTAAAAGTACAGCAAATACAAAAGCGACCGAGATGACGCAGTAAAGGCTCGAGTTAAGCAGAGGCTTTTAAATTATTAGGTGAGTGCTGGGCACAGCGCTTGAGGATATTTGCATTTTTATTCTTTATTTAAATTTCACACAAACCTAATTATTTAATTTCGGCTAATGTGTGCCATTTGTAAGACTCCGATGATGATGCTTTCTAGTCTCCTATAGGCAGAGAAAGGCAGAGTAATGAAACAAAATACTCCGAATGGTATTTCAGTGCCTACGTTTTTTTTCTTCTTTATGTAAATGCATGCTGCAGTGCAGAGAGTGGAAAAATCTAGATGTGCAAAAAATGTGTTTTCCTCAATAGTGCCAGTGAGCAAGGAATTTGAGTTGCTGGAGTAAACACACACTCTCTCTCACACACACATACAGAGGAAAGACACAGATGTCCATAGGCACATGACAGCTACCCAAAATAGTTAGTTCATTAAAAAGTAAACATAGTCTTTGTCAATTTCCGTTGCGGGGATTAGTTGGGAAAAATTCGAATGGAATTTATTATAACAAGAAAATAAAACGTTCATCATAATGAAGACATTGCAACAAAGTTAAGAAGTTTTGAGTGCCCTTCTTCACCAGAACTAAAACAATATGCAGTCATTTCTGTGATTTACTGGATTTAAAAATCAAATTGAGATTGCATTGCCATAAAATAGATCTAGTCATTATTATCATGGGGAGATATAAGGACGCGAGAGTTCCATTCTCGTACAGCTGCGGTACAGCTTTCATCTCGATGTGATTGCTCAATCGCATGTTTATCATCCATGACATTGGCGAAATGTTTCTTTCTCAGAGTCACCTCATAAAACCCTCATTTACAAAAGTTTAGCCGAGATTAGTCCATTAGCCAAATTACCTAGCCAAGCAGTTGATTTCCGAACGCAGTGTCTTCAATCTGCAGCACAGCATGGGACCTTGCTCTGAGAGGAAATAAGAGGGAGAGGGAGAGTCAAGGGGAAGACGCTCGGAGTAAGCTGAGAAATCGCTCGGGCTGGAGAAGAAAATCCTCTGAGCTTATTGCTTATAATGTCAGCTACCTTCATAAAGACCAGAGCAACTCGGCCCTGACCCCGCATCCTGCATATACTTAATTGAGATGGGGCACAAGTTCATTCGGAGTGTCCTCACCAGCCGGGGGTAAATATCCGAATGATGCTGAGTGTATGCGACATGGATCCCAGTCCCCTCTCTGATTAGGAGTCTGATTCCTCACTCCACGGCTAAAGAGGGAGGGGACCTTTGAAAGGGGTTTCTTAAGGGCTCACTTAAGCAGATGCCTCAGTTTGGTTGCCCTCATATTGGATCAATAAGTCATTCTTTTTGCAGAGGCACATTCATCGTGTTGCAAAACTCTCAACGCTGTCTGCCCTTTTTTACTTTTTTATTATCACTCAGGCTGAGGGACACATTGAAAGGCATTAATTCAGAAGTACAATTACTCAATTTTCTTTCCCCCAACTCATTCCCTCATCCTGCTCTGCTTTTTGGGACAGGTCTGGTGTCTGAACTAAGGCTTGACCTCCTATCTGAATAAGTTAATGCAACAGCCTGTTTGTGGGGAGAGAAATGGAGGGGAAGCCTGTATCAGTTCCATACAGTTGGCTCTGGGGAGAATGTGATTCCTTTTCATCTGTCACTCTCAAGGTGTCATTCTCCACCCCAGGTTGTTATCGCCACGCAGGGCCTGACAGCTTCGAGCCGCTTCCTCAAAGGGGAAAAAAAAAAAAAAAAGAACGTTGCAAAGCTCGACGATGAATGCATTTGGAAGGAGACGAAAATGACATATCGTTGGGCACAGACGTGGATTGATGCTGCACTCTAATAAACAAAGAGAGCCAAAGCACAATGTTCGTTTTGTGTAATTCAAGGGTATTTTTTTGGATTAGTTTGTACTCATTGTAATACCTATAATAACGTTCTGTCATGCATTAGAAGGCCAATGTAAACAAAGCCATGCAAAGTAGGAGTTTTCCATTATGCTGTGGCAAGATACTGCGTTAAGCCCCCAGTTGTGGAATGTAACTAAGTACTGTCTACTGTACTTGAGTACTGCACTTAAGGACAACTTTGAGGTACTTTGATGTACTCCGCTACATTTCAAATATAAATATTGGGCTTTTTACTCCACTACAATCATCTAACAGCTTTGTTTCCTAGTTACTTTAGTAACTCTAGAGTATTTTTACAGTGTGCTGTTAGTACTTTTCCTTAAAGGTCCAGCGTCTAAGTGTTTAGTTGTTCATTATAAAAATCTGTGTTGCACACTCACAAACTTTCATGAATATTTACCAATAACATAAGGGACATACAGGACGTGCTGCTCCACCTTTCGCATTTCCGCTGTCACATGATAAACTGCAGCTAATGCTGCTAAAGGCTGTTGTTGATTCCCAGCCCCGACAGGTTTGAAGAATCCATTCAAAATCCAGATTTCAGGAAAAGAAGTCTTCTTCTTTGCCCAGAAAAAGGATATTGAAAAGAACAAGTGTGAAGGCTACCGTAGCTGTAACTCGTACTTTGAACTGCGTGAGGCGAGAGAGCTGATTGCGACGTATGATCTCAACACTAGATGGGAGAGATTCTTAAACATTGGACCTTTAAGAAAATGATCAGAATTCTTCTTAGCTGCCGTGTCTAAGAGCAGCAGCAGCAGCAGTATGAGAGCACTGCTGAGCAGAGCAGACATCTCAAGCCAAGAGTAGAATGTAATCAAGGCATAAGAATGCCCAGATGATGTATAACGAATAGCTGCAAATCATTTAAGAACTCCACGCTGTTTTCATAAGATCCCTGTGAACATTTGCAACATCATTAAATTGGCACTAACTGATTCATTTTGTTGGGCCACTTAGAACAGTGTAAATAAGCTGTAAACGCAACACCTACATATTAGCACCGTTTGATGATATGAAGACTGTTTTAGAAAGTAGTTGCACATTTACACAGCCAGCAGAGACAGAGAAACAGCGTGCATTCACTTCCTGGATTGTTCAGGTGTCGCCACAAATTCTGCCGGGTGTCCTTCCACATCCCCCGTCTCTGTGTTGGCGTTCTAACCTCTGGTGGATTTCTTAGGACTGTGGTTAGCTGGTCATCAGGTCTCTGCAGGGTAAATACAGACAGCTAGCTAGACTATCTGTCCAATCTGAGGACTATGGTTACCTGGTCCTCAGATCTCTGCAGGGTAAATCCAGACAGCTAGCGAGACTATCTGTCCAGTCAGAGGACTATGGTTACCTGGTCCTCAGATCTCTGCAGGGTAAATCCAGACAGCTAGCGAGACTATCTCTCCAGTCAGAGGACTATGGTTACCTGGTCCTCAGATCTCTGCAGGGTAAATCCAGACAGCTAGCTAGACAATCTGAGTTTTCTGTTTACAACTAAATCTACTTTGAACGTACACATGTTCCAACAAAGACAGTCCCTTCCCATGGCACTGTGGCTCTAGACAATTTGATTGGTTTAAAGAATTGCCAATAAACCACAGCATGTTTCTCTCATCCTGATATGCTCTCTGGAATCATCCGCTGTGGAGGAAGGTCTAGAAATGCAGGACCATCCTTCTGATGAATTTTCACTGTCCTTTTCACTTTTCCCTGTCCTTGCTGTACCTGCTAAATGCTCCACAGTTAACCGGCTATATTCTGTCTGCTGTTTGGTATTGGGTGTGTAGCATGCAGTGGGTTTAGAGTTCTTTTTGTTGGAAACAGCTCCCTGTTTAGACTGAACATGACACCCTGAGAGCATCAAGAGTGAGCAGTAATAATAAGAGTAAAGTTGTGGACAGGAAAACCTCAACAATCAGCTGAAAACTGCTGCAAATCTCCTGAGAGTTGAGGGGCACAGCAAAGTAGGGTGATAGTTCTCTATTGGTTTAACAACGCCATGAAAAATAATGACCATATCTGCTTTAAATGTGCAGGTTGTGGAATGAAAATGTTAATTTGCACTATAGAATATCTGTATGAGGCCAACTTTTTAAAACATACAGTCTCGGCTTATCAATTCCCGGATACGTTTCATTGATATATGTCATCTCATTAAACTTCTGGAACGGTTTTTACTCACAAAGTCCACCTCATCTGCCGCAAAGGCTGTGCAGATAAGAGTGCAATTTATTGCATCAATCCTGTGAATTAATTCCAGCACACTGATTATGCAACACAGTGCTTTTATTATTGATAACTACAGTCAACTAATATAAGCCTGTGTTATTGTAGTCTGCTTTTATAAAATGCAACAGACACGGATTATACCTGTGATCATCGGGGTGAACAAAGTGTGTCCCTTGTACTATCTGATAATAATTCAATACTATGCCTCCGTTGTCCTATTAATTAGTCATTTGTTTGCAGGCAACGTTTTGGTACACATCAAGGAGAATTTGTATACATCTGAATCACGCAGCCTTTATATAACCTTCTCCACCGCAGCCTTAGTTAGCCCAATGATAATGTACCCAGTTAAAAAGTGAGCCATCACTGTCAGAGCATGGAGATTACAATGCACCTGCAGTGCCTCAGCCTTCAGTTTGAGCAGTAATGGTTGTTGCATTTAATCTTCTTTTCAATAATTAAGCAGAAAAGCAGTTTCTTTAAACTTTTGCATCTCCTTATTCTTTGCTTCGCTTCCCCAAAAAAACATGATTTTTTTTGAACATTTTGCTCTCCTCTAGGTGTAAACAGGTATAAAAGAAAGCCATCTAACCACAGCGATTTGCCAATATTAGGCTGTACGTGGTTAAGACATATGCCCTACATTGTGAAAACTTTTTTGTTTCATTCCCTTAGACATAGAGTTTTAGCTTCGAGGGAAGCACGGCTCTAGGAGTGTTCATCTTGGGTCAATGTTAGGTTCAAAGACTTTAATAGTAAAATAACGCACGGACACGGAGTTGCCTTTTGTGACTTTGCAAAGGGGGAAAAGTGTCACAGTATGGTGGGGTGAGGACCCAAATGCAGAGATACGGAGGCAGGCAGGAGCAGGTAAACAGGGCTTTATTG
>NC_048407.1:2171320-2276360 GCF_013103735.1 Etheostoma cragini
TATATATAAAATCAAACAACACATTAATCAAAAATACTCAATTCCACCCCAAAAACTAATTTTGAAGTGTTTAAGAATAGAATTTCTCTTTACTGAGAATATTTACTGAACCTGATCTGAAATGATGGGAGCTAGTTTGGACCGGATCAGTCGACCCCTGATCATGACAACAGCCTTGTCTCTATCGGCCCTTCTTTGGCCCTCTCATATGACCCATAGCTCAGACGAGAGAGCGCGTTGTTCAGCAGAGAATCCCCCCTCCGCCCTCCCTGACACATCCATTCCTTCTCCACATCTCTCTAGGAGAAGAAAAATAGAAACACACAGTGATGCGAGAAATCCCCTGACACCCAGAGATTGGAATAATCTCTTCTCTTCTTTACATTTTTCGATTCCTAATACGCTGCTGCAAAAACAAATTTATGGTAATCCCCCGTCGCATATCCATTGCTGTTGTCAAATCCACATGAGGGCAGCCAAACATGCTTTTTCTCTCCGTTCTGTATTCGTAAGTATGGAAGCACAACAGCATTGTGCTCTATAATAATTACTTCAAGCACACTTTCATTCACATACTTTAGCAGCCCTATTTAGATTTGGGATTACCATATCACTACAGTGATTTGGAAGTTCACCTACAGTAATTCAACCTCTCCCTGGATCTTATGCCTAAATTCCTTAAAGTCCAAGATGAACACATGCTAATCTGGTTTGAAGTTCCCGGGATGTATGTACACATGTATAGCTCACATGTTGGACTATGGTCTTAGTCACAGTCAGACGCTTGTAGAATCAGCACATGTGAGGGGGGGCTGCATTTTATTAATGAAGCCACGCTTCTGTTGGCTTGGCAGATTATGATTACAAACTCAATGTGTTCCTCTCAACTAACCACTGGCCGCCTGCTTGTGTGGGTGTGTGTGTGTGTGTGTGTGTGTGTGTGTGTGAGAACCTGTAAAAAACGTTTGGTGCAGCTCGAACAAATGACATATAATGTTTTTATTAGTGTCTTTTAAAGGTTCCTCAGAGGATTTTGTACATCCTTTATGTGCTAAGCTAACCTGCTACTAGCTCCAGCTACATATTTAGCGTATAGACAGGAGAGTGGTATCAATCTCCTCATCTAAGAGAAAGTAAATCAGCACATTTCCCAGAACTTCACACTTCTTGAATATGATTTTGCACATTTATATATTACCAATGTGGTTCTTATGATATCGTTCGAAAACCTATGCACAACAATTAGTATGATATCATACAAAATTACCCTGTCACCAAGTCATGACATTGGCCTTTAGAGTTAAGTTTGGCTTACAAAAGGTGACTGCAAGCGGGGTAGCAATTCCCCTTAACTTTTCTCAGAACACAAACTGGGTTTTGGGACCCATCCACCCTGTCCTCCTACCTATGTGGAGCTTCACAGTCTTATACAGCTCCGGTCAATGGGTTGCATAAAGTAATAGGTGTAAAAAGAAAACGTGGAATACATACGATTTACAGTTCACTACTTTTCCTAGCTATACGTACCAACACTGATGCCTTGTCGAGGCCCTCGGCGCCTGATGCCGACACAAGTGGCACTCACATGCACTCACATGCACGAGAAGCGCAGACACACAGAGGTAGTGTAAATTCCGTCTCTGCTCAAGAAGCCATTACCCCACCATATATTGACGCAGCAAATAGTCGTTTACTGTTATAATAATTTTCTGAATATCGAGTACAGCCTCTTTATGTTTAAGTGCACGCTGCCAGTAATGGCACTTTGGAAGCTTCCAAATAGGACGAAGCTATGTGCAGTTTGGCTACAGACGCCTCTGCTAATAGGTTTCATGTGAGTGGCCCTGCTGCTGCTCTCTAAAGGTAATATGTCACAGTCCAAGTCCCCCCGCGGCCGGGCGGTCTGTCTCAGCAACATCCAGCCCCACTCCATCAAGTCGTCCCTCTGCACAGAATGGCCTCTGGGGGAGACGCCTGCACAGGAGTGTCTGAAAGTCTTTAGGTATTGCTAGGTAGAGGCTTTCATTGTGTGTACGACAAACATGTGTGGTTAAAGAAACCCTTTCCCTGCTTCCCAACTGCTCCCTGTTGTCATTTTGCCTTGACTGTCAAGAAAAGTAAAAAGACAAATGTATTCTTTCAGGAAGACCTAACTTTTGATCAATGTAGTCTTAAATCAATTAAGCCGTTATCCTAATACATGCATATTTTATCATGTGTGTATAACTGTTGCATATCTACAACTAGTCTCTCCTGATTGAAATGTATCTCAGTGTAAATCCTTTCAGGAAGACCTCACTCTTAATCAATGCTCTCTACCTAACTCAGATCAGCTGTTGGAGGTTTCCACCTTCCTGCTGAACCAATCAGAATCGCACACAAATTGCAAGGGCCAATCACAGAGTCACAACCCTGCTTTAAATCTGTTTCTCCCTTTGCTATCAACTGTTGTTTCAGGCAAAGAGTGCAACCCTCTACCCTCCACTCCACTGCCCATCAGCCTCCTTCGGTCTGGTCTTTGGGCTCCTTCGTCGCCACAACCGGTGTCGAGATTCCATCAGGGGGGTCTGGTGGTTCTTGTAGCGATGGAGTCTAATCAAAGAGTCAAAGACTTTCTACCTATAGCTGTACAATAAATCTTATTTGCATATCTGCAAATATGTCTCTCCTGATTGAAATCAAATGGGTATTTATTTTAAGGGCTCACATTCAAGCCCATATGCTGCTTCTGTTTTTGTTTTGTTTTTGTATCTGGGAGCCTCTTTGCATCTAAATGTCATAATTAATCACTGTGATTCGGGATCAGTGACATTTAGAAGTTCACCACTAACCCCATATGTTCTGGCATTAATTTAGTGTCAATTTTGATGCCTAAATATCCAAGATCATCGCTTATAATATGACACGCAAAGTGAAGGTATAATTGTAGCTTATGTAAACCTATGATTGATGGACTATGTTAGGTTTGACAACCTCGATCTCACTGACAAGAGAACACTTTACTTCTGTTCATTTCGATTTGGTTCTCTTTTGGTAAGACTCAGAAAGAGAAGATTGATGAAAATCTTTAATTTCTTGGAGGGACAAAAGACGGGAAAACTAAAACTAGAGACATGTTGTGATGGGATCACATCAGCCAGCGAACACCAAATCAGGCCAGCGGTGTAAATTTGTCGGGGGCAACGATTCCTTCACTACTTCCTACCCCATATTTTGTCACCATTCCTCAGACCACACCCATCTTTGACCCCGGACTTCATTTTGATTTTGAATTCAAACCTGTAAAACCACTTGTGACGAAGGACGACCTCTGCAGGCTGGTAAAACTGGCTGATGAAAATCAGCCAATCGGGAGCGGCACTGCGCTCTGTAACTCGCCGATGAAGACAGCTTAGGTTTCTGTTTTGGGACAGTTTGGAAGAGAGCTGACGTCGAAAGACTGTGCAGATATATAGAAAGATAAAATAATACAGTGTTGCGGAAATTATTGCTAAGTTCCTAGATTGTGTGCGTGCAACTACCAGTAAGTAAAAGTGATGTTGTTAATCGTTTTCTTAGTGTGTTTATTGCACGGCAATAATGTTGCAGCACGTTGCTGTTTTGTATCATGGCGGAGCCTCTCACAGCCCGTGTGTTTGTTTAGAACGCTGCATTTTAAGGGAGGTGCTGCATTGCAAGCCTTACATTTTCTATTGAACTCTTTCTGTTCTTAAACAATGTGTAACGTTTGTTAAGTAGAATTTCTGCAGCTTATAATTAAGTGTTAAGCTGAATTTTAGCATGTTATGTATGGTTACAGTTAAAGTACACCAAACTAAGCTTTGCAGGGATATATATACTATATATATACTATATAGTATACTAGTGTGCTTCTAAGTTTTGCATTTAGTAATAAACCCTTTATTATGCATAATAATTTAACACCTTAAGTGTGCTTGTTTATTATACCTGATAGGCATATACTCATCATTTGAACCTTATATTATCTACATTTACTGATGTATGCCTGTATTTCTGTTTCAGAACCACACACATTCAAACCCAGCTGTTATTAAAATAAACGCCTAGAAGGAACATCTTGTTTGCATTCTAATCGATGCCCCCTGGTGGCCACACCTTTTAAAGACCAGCAAGATTATACAGTCCTTATCACTCATCAAAACACCACTTGACTGCATCATGTCAGGTAAATGAGGTTTACCTTTGACCTGCTTTACAGTTTTCCAATGATAACAACCCTTTAATTCATGATCTCCAAATAAAGTTGTGACTTATATTGCAAAAGGACCAGCTATGTAATAGTGTGGGTGGTCATGGTTGTTGCTGTTAGACAATGTAGCTTTGTTCCAAGCTCACTACTAGCCTGAGATACTCATACCCTAGTCAGAATATGAGTCTGATACTGCGGACGCCATGGAGGAATCTACCCATCTCAGTTCTCCAGCGGCAGCCATCTTTGTTGTCAACAAGTTCAACCCAAGCGCTCTGGATTACGTTACTGTTGATCATCTGTTCATTATCGTACAAAGCCCGCCCTGACAATTTGATTGGCCCAAATAGCTCTGGTTGGAGCATCGCTGCTCCACAACGGATCAATTCCAGACTCAACTTCCCGATCTCAAATGTTGTGGGCAGGGCAAAAGCCGGGAATCAGAGAAATAAACGTTATTTTTGATTGTTTCACAGCATTTAAATTCAATAGCACAAATGAACACACCCACCCCTCCGCACAACCCTGTAGGAAGATGCCTTATTGTCCCACTTTGTGTGTATGCAGAGCTTTATCTTGTCGCTGCATGTGGGTCTGTGTCGGTCAAACAGACGGAGGACAAACACACAGCGCTCCGTCATTGGCTGGGGGTTACACACCAACGTGGGGCCCAAAGACAAAGGTTGACTCCCATAAACGTCCCGCAAAATGTCACAGCAAATTAATAAGAAAAAAGGAAAATACAGAGAGAGGGCAGGGTTTCTGCAGATAGAGACATTGCCACACACTTCTAGTGGGTTATAAGTAATGATTGAGAGGTATTACCATTCTATCCATTCAATGTTTTTAGAGAAATGGTGCTTAGTATACATTTTAAACCAACAATTCAATTCAATTTTCTTTACTTAAAACTGAAACCGTCTTCCTGACACTATCAGGCTCCATTTGTGAAAAATCATACATTTTCTGCAGCAGAGTGTGCACAAGTGTTTGTGCTGTGACATTTTGTTCTCTGCCTGTGCTTTGCGTACCCTGGCTGTCATTTTTCATCCTGGAAATCTTTGTTTGCTTGTGACAAAAGCAGTGTAGTTGTACCCAACACCTTTATCTGTCACCTGTAGTGTTAGCCAACACCCTCACTCTCCGTTTTCTTTCAGTCCAAGATTGGATTGATTCTCTCTCTCTCTGTCTTTTTTTCTGTTTCAGTAGAGGTATTGAAGGGCGTTGATTCCCTCGCAGTTCAGGCGAGACCAGCCGCTGTGTTGCTCGGCAAGAGGCCGAGATGTAGTCGAGCGAGAGAGAGGTCACCGATATGATTATCCCCGAGTGTCAACACAAAAGGGAGACGCAAGAAAGGTCCCCGCTGAGCTGGAAAATGAATAGCTTTGACCTCATCAAACCTGCGGAAGCATCTCCACTTGCTAATTAAGATTGAGTAGAAGAAAGTCATCGGCGTACAGGGCCGGCCATCTTAGCTGGAGCTAATCAGGCGTACTTCACTTCACTGCTCTTTGTATTATCAGAGAGAATACAAAGAGAATGCCAAAGGCAGGCATGGAAAGGGCTGATAGAATTGGCAGTGTTTTATAATCATGATAACAGCATTTTGTCAATATCACCAGTCCATCCCATCCTTTAGTCTTCAGTGTGAGCCCCACTGCGTTAGGTTGTAGTATGTGCTCATTTCATCCACATGGTAAGGCAATGATGTCCCAATAACATGCTTGTTATTCCCAATTAAACTCCCTAACATCCATCATAAACTGCCACTGTAAACCAAGCATAGGGCCATTACTGGCTACCATTAATACTGTATATTCAAGCAGATGGTGCTGGAGTTGGGACTGTGTGTGTGTTTGTGTGTGTGTGTGTGTGTGTGTGTGTGTGAGCACGGGGATGGGCAGCATAATCCGGCTCCAAATCATATCTAAATATTCCAGAGTTTGCAAAGCCAAGAATTATGATTCATGACACAGATGCACGTAGAGCACAGCCACATTCTAAAATTCATTGAGCAATTAGTTGAACAAATAACATGTGTGACATCATCGGCATGCCAGCAGCCAGAGAGAGGGAGGTCTCTCCCCTTGGTTAGGAAGGTAAAAAAACAGCGTCACCCTGCCTGTGACACCTTTTAGAAGCTTTCAGCCGGTGTCTTGCTGTCACCTCTGCAGATGTGTAGTAATCACACTTCCAGCGCCATAGAGTGCACCGCCACAGACAAGAGACACTGCCCAGCCTTATCAGAGGAAGAAACATGGATGACACCCCCCCCCAAACCCCCAAACCCCACCCCTCCTGGAGGAAGGTGTCCTCCCTACAAAGTGCTCTGTGTGAGTTGTGGGGCTATTCGAGGTTGGATCTGATTATCGGTGCCCCTCGTTGCACGCCCCCCACCCACATCGCTCCCCCTTCCAACAGGAAAAAAACTGTGTAAAAATAACAGCTCCGGAGTCAAAGCTGCAGTGAGATGACAGCCAGCGTGGAGAGGTGCCCAAGGCAGCCACCCGTCCATTCCTTCCCTCCTTTCCTTTCGCTTTCCTGAGGGTCAATCTTCAGCTGCCCTCCACGTGGCTGCAGTCCTGTTTACCTCTCTCTGAAAGCCAATTACATCGCCGTGGTGCTGTGCCAGTCCAAGCTGTTTCTATTTCACACACTGACACAAGCAGGCATGCACGTACACAGATGCAGCGCGCACACCCACACACACAACGACACAACCACCTGCAGCAGCAACTCCACCAGGCTGCGGTAGAAGGTGCGGATAATGCCTTTTGACCTGTCTGTGGAGCAATATATCGACGCGCACACAAGGAACAATTATTTACAGCTCATGCGCATCACGAGGCAAGGTAGTGAGTGCATGAAAAATGATGGTTTATTTACCATGGGGTTTATATATTGGGTTGAATGTGAGATGATTATAAACCTGTCTTCGTTATCTGACAAATGGAGAGGCCTTGCTAATGTCTGATGATTTATTCTATAACCTCGGGGGTTTAGGGCTCAATTTATGCTACTCAGTGACAGCTTGTGTAATCGTACAAGTGTTGGTAAAATAGTGATGGATGGCAGGTTCTTGTCCTCTGCACTACTTTGTTTTTTACCTACAGTATGACACTGAATGATGGCAGACTTAAGTATAGTGATGTCAGGGTTGAAAATATTTTCCAGGTCTATCTTTCTCAGAAGGCGCCTGCTTAGATCCATTCAGTTGAGTTTTTGTCATGTTCAGGGCTGCAACTAACGATTATTTTCACAAGTATGTTTCTTGAACAATCGATTAGTTGTTGGGTTTATAAAATTTAAGAAAATGTTGAAAAATGTCGATAGTGTTTCCTAAAGCCCAAAATAACATCCTCGAATGTCTTTGTTTGTCCACACCTCAAAAATATTCAGTTTACTGTCACAGAAGAGTGAAAAAAACAGAAAATTGAAACAAAATTGTGACAGAAATTCACATTCAAGCAGTGGTGGAATCTAACTTAGTACATTTACTCAAGTATTATACCAAAGTACACATTTAAGTGAGGACTACTAGCCAGTCAGGAGCGGAGCAGGATGTATGCCACGCTAGCAGCTAGGCGAGCATTATAGCGTGTATAGCGTCACAAAGTGACAGACAGGACCACATAGAGCTGTTTGGAGCAGTTTTTGAACAGTTTTTTCTGTTGGAGATGGGGGGGGGGGGACTGTGGGCTTTTTCACTTTGTAAACCTATAGCATGTACAATAAATATTTAAATATCACAATAAAGGAAAGGGGAAAAGCCCCAAAACATAATATGAGCACTTTAAATAACATTTCAATACAGATTTTCCCTTGTAACAGAGTATATTTACAGTATGGCAGTACTTTTACTTTGTTTAATGATCTGAATACTTCTTCTACCACTGCATATACAAACCTGACATCAAAGAATGTTTTCTTTTTTTTTCTTCTTTTTTTTAAAAACTCAAATTCATCTGTGCAGCTCTAGTCGTGTTATGATAATTCCCAGCATTTTACATAATGATGCTGTGTTCAGTTATCACCTAGTGGCCAAAAGTCAGATAAACGTGCACACCCCACCTGTGCTGTCCACTTTCTTCTCTGCCAACCACAGGGGATTCAAGAGAGTGCCAGACTGCCAGATGAGCACCTGCAAAGACTTCACAGTGCAAGCATCTTTTAATGTTTGTGAGTCTCTGCAGAATACCTGCAGCTGTCTCATCTGCACGCTCATGTCTTTCAAAAGTTCAGACAGTTTTGTGAAGATGGACATAAAATTGAATTCTTTTCCGCTTTTTTTCTGGGCTTCTTAATATTTAATGCAAGGATGCATTTCTCCGTCGCAAAACCTTGTAGATTCCCCTCCACACTGTGGATCCAGCCGAAGTAGGGCAGCAGATGAGTGTCAGTATTCAAACCAGATGACCACCATCTGCTATTTGTGCTGTCGCTGTTGCTGTGAAGAACAGACATGTTGCACAAAGAAAATGCGCACGCTTCTTGTTCTGTCAAAGTAAATGAACAATAAGCATTGTTTTGTTTGTGTGCTTTTCCGTCGACGAGGCTCAGGTAACCTTGGATAGACGTTTCTGAAGCAGAATGATGAACAAAGAAGAAAAAAGGCAACTTTAAAATCAAAAGAAAAACTTCAGAATTCAATTCATATCACTCAGTTGTGTCAGTTCATAGGCAAAAATGATGCATGTACAATTAACATAGAATAAAAAGGATTATAGTATAGACAAATAGATAAATGAGAAAAGAGGGAACGTAATTCAGCATGCACACAGTGTGAAGACATCACTGTGGTGAAAAAATCAAAATACGTCTTTTCATACATTAATCCGAACTTTACAGTCTGGCTATCACCAGACCAAGCTTAATCTTTTCTGGGGAGTCTGCTCTGTGTTTTTTACTGCACATGACGTCGGACAAACGGTCATAGTTGAAATGACTCTGTACGCAGTTGGATAGTCCTTTAACCAATCAGAGCAACGATCTGAGTGACGTAGTAGCGACAGCGGCATCAGCGGGTTGCTTCGCTTCGGTGGCCGCCATGTTGAATGGAAAACCAACCAAGAAGCTGCTTGACCTCTTCTCTGTAGTGATAAACCTGCCAATCGCGCGCTAGGTGGATAAGCCAGTTTGTGATTGGTCCCTGAAAATTTGTCGCGTAAGCAGGATAGCTAACTGAACAAGTTTTTTGCTTGAGCTGCTGGGTGAAATCAAATCAGGGGCAGATCAGACTGGCTTTACCCAGTCTAAACTTTACCAGGATTTCAGGGAAAAGAAAAAAGAAAAGAAAAAAAGGCACTTTAATATCTGTCTGAATGATGGAAAAGAAAGAAGCAACTGTGAGTCACTGTGTGTAAACAGGTCTTGCTCTACCTAAATCAAAAGGAGAGAAAGAGCCCCGGGGTGGAGCGGAGACAACGGGCTCCATCTGGCGCCTGGGCAGCCAATGAAAAGAACCGAGATCTGTGCGAGCCAGGAAGAAGGGGGACATCATGAAAAGCTCCAATTGGAATTATCGTCCAGTTCATTGGCACCGGCTGCGAGGAGGCTAACGAGGCAGGTGGCTAAACAGGAAGCAAAGGTATTATCATCAGCATCAACTCTTCACGTGCTTTTTTGTATTTTCTCCTGCTGGTGTTGTTTAACGCTCCAAAGGAAAAGAAGAGAGGAAACAGGGTATCTGGTAAACAATTAGGACTCCTGTGCAGTGCTCGGGCTTGTTCGCTCCTTAAAAATGACTACCCTGTAGCTACTTCTTCCCATGGGGAGACAGAGTGTAGTGTGTGCTCCGTGCGCTACGCTACTGAAGCATTATGGGAGAGGAAATGATGGTAAGCAGAGAGCCATCTGCTTTGCCACTTGCCACGTCTGCCCGTGCCAAAAATACCTTCTCCCCTCTCTTTCTCAGGTGGGGACCGGAGTGAATTCACACAGCCTGTACTGTAGACACACACACGTACGCACTAAAAGACCCTCTGACTCCAAATTGCCAGATGTGTAGTCACAGAATGTAGCTGTGGAGGAGAATCCCCTTTTTTTACACCCTAAAGTTCCCCACATGGTTCACACGTGTGGCACATTTTCTAATGCATCATTCAGGGCTGGGAAAAAAATTGATCCACGTATGAATCGTGATCATTTTTTTGTGTGACAATTTGAACAAATCAATTCTTTTCCCCTGAAGTGTTTTTTTTTTTTTTTAACCAATGATTCCCCTAAATAGTTTTTGTTGATTATGTTACAGACGGCGACTACATCATATCCAATTCCAGCTGAACAGAGCAAAAGCAGAATATGCTGAAGACCATGTTATGTTCTTTACAAATGAAATAAATGTCAGACTGATTGACATGTGACGTGCATTCTTCTTAGAAAATGATCAATTTTTGATACCCCTCATGATATTTACTGACTCTCAACTTTTGTTTAAGTTAAAGAAGGAAAAGAAAACCGCCATACTCAATTCTATCGAATCGCAATACTTCCAGAATCGCGATACAAATCCAATCAGCACCCATGTATAGTGAAAGAAATGAATAGGGACAAAGGCATTCGGTTCCAGCCCTAATGAATGGCGATGCTGGCCACAGATGGAAAGCTTCTCGTTGATAAGGGGGCCGAGAGACAGAAAGGAGTGACAGTTTAACCGCCAGCCTGTCTTCATTTTATCAGAGCAGGAGTGCAGCAGAGATAGGCCCCAGTGTCCTTGACAGCGGTGACACTGGAGAGATGGATGTACAGCCGGTCAAAGGAAAGTCATTTATTTCCGTTGGCCGGCTCGGTCAAGTGGATTGAAGCTGAGCCTTTTGATTTGGCTTTTACTTTGCCTTTTTTCCCCCTGCAGAGTCCACACTGCTCCTGCAATTACTGCAAACAGAGAGGGTGATGGGTCCAAGATTTGGTCCAGATAAAGGAGTCAGGACCCTATCTCTCCTGTTGACACCATTAAGCCATCACTGAGACTGTGAACGAGGGTAGGGGAGAACCGAGGGGACTGTCAGTCAAAGCTTACCACCCAGCTCTCTTTTAAAACCGTCTGCCACTGAACTCCAACCGGCCCTCTTTGTATCTGATCCCAAAACCAGCAGCGGAGGGTCGATGGACTTAGTCGTCAGGAGGCATATTCACCACTAACTGTCTTATCAAATGCAAGTAAAAGGACTGCGGAAGATTCTTGGATGAAGGTAGTAGGTGGAAAACACTTGAGGGTTATTTGTCATGCCAGGCAGGCGGCACTGACTACTAGCACTGGAATAGAAAGCTTATCATCTGACTGAGTGTGCAGAAACAACTGCAATCCAGCTGTCACACTTTGGAAATACAAACGGATGGAGGAGCGTCAATGCGGTTCATTTTGAGAGAACAGCTCAGAAGTCAAAAGATGTTTTGGGGTTTCTGTTGAAACCGTTGCAGGCTGTAGTGTAGTCACTCCAGAGCCAGTTCAACTCTAATCCGGCGTCGGTATCAGACAGCACACCTAAACCTCTTCATGGTGGGACTTATCGAACAATAACAGACACTTTACAGAGCCGTTTATAGCTGTAAGAGATGAATATTGCGTCGTGACTTCAGGGATGTTGCGGCACCTTTCAACTAGTTTTAACGCCCTAATATTTGATCTATTGCATAAATGTATGAGGAGTTGTCACTAACATTTTATTTTCACATTTTGTTGAAACGTTTGTAGAAGATTATGTCGGTAAATTGAATCACTGATTACACTTGAATTCATCTAATTCCACCTCAGGTGACAAATTAGGTTTGAAAAACAAGCTCACACAGACGTGCTACGACAGCTGTCTGAAATCAAAGCAAAACGCCCACGTCTGCTTTACACATGGAATCGAAGCTGTATAACACCTACGTTCTGTACAGGGAGTTGTCAGATTAATAGACATGGAAGTGAAATAATAATACGTTGGGAACAGTATTAGGATACATCTGTTTTTCATGTAAGCACGGACAGTGTCAACTCCTCTGTTCAAGAAAAGTATCAAAGTGTTGATGCATTTTACATTTTTGGACAAAGAGTAACATCATCAGCTCTTTAAAATGAATGTTAATTTTGTACAACATACCACGTACCGGATAAGGGTGGTGACACACTGTAGCTTTTTCTTTTTTATTGTTAAAGCTTTATTGCAAAACCTTTTGACATTAATGAACGTCCATTACATTCAAGCCATTGCCAACCAAGTTGCTACAAAGCCAATTAATACCATCAGCAGGACTCTTAAGGTGGCGGACGGGGAAAACGCCCTGCAATTTAAGAAAACACATGCAAATGGAAAAAACACAAGCAAATTAAGAAAACAACTTCATTAATTTGACGCAACGTCTGAACAGCATTTAGCAAAGGTTGCCCATGCTGGCCACCATAGACGCTCGAGTGAAGATAATGAGCTATTCTGAAGAGTCTATCATGTTTTATTTTAATCCTTGGTGTCCTCCTTGGCTACTAGCCACTGTGTGGAGGAAGGGTTGGGCCGTGTGCCAGATCACGGAAGGCTTGTATCATGTTGAAGCATCGATAGATTTGTTGTCTTTACTCATAATTCCTCATGGGGGTGACAGAAACTACACACTGCAGCTTTAAAATACATTTGTAGTCACCCTATCAACAAACTTTCATGCTCTATGGGCCCCTCTCCGCATCCACAGCTATTAATTCTAGCATCTTTTCGGGCCCTTCTCAAATGAGGGCCCTGGGTAATCAGTCCCTATTCCACCCCTGAGTCCGACACCCATGTAAACACTCACAAAAGCACTAAATGTGTATTAAACCATGGCTGGAACTAGTCCCCAAAAAGGCAATATTTCATTGCTTATTTTTACACAAATGATAAAGTATATCTGGACCTGTTTTGAAAGCCTTGTTCTTGAGGCTGAGAGTCACAGACAAGGTCGGGAAGTCAGAAAGTATTTGAGTGATGAACCAAAACAGTGAAGGCTTTGTTCTTTGCCCGCGATGTTTTGTCAGTGATAAAAACATAGAATAACCATATCCTTTAAATAGGCACGTTGCCCTGATTTGACCCCATGCAAACACACACACATACCTCTGCAGAATAACAATGCTCTAGTTTCTCTTCACAATTGCTGACTACTACAGAAAGAAAATAAAAGAGCCTAGATGTGCGTTCCAAGCTCAAACACCTTTTCATGATGAAAGCCAGAGAGTAAAAGACAGAAATCAGACCATCTAAATACCGGTGGTTGGTAAAGGAGCCAGTGCAATATGGGATAGGATGAGCCTCTCCATCTCTTGTGTAATGAAGAATGACTGAGAGGGATTGCATGGGCCAACAGCATCTGAAGACGGAGCCATTGCTATGCAGCGAGCGTCACGTTTCAGACTTAGCAAGTTGAGACCTTCAGCGCGTGAGGTTAGATTGCAAAGAGACGCGAGGAGCGCAAGGTTAAACGTCTCTCCTCTTGCTCTTTATCCCCTAAATGACAAGGCTCATTCAAACAAGCAGCTCGCATTCAAGACACTAGCAGCTACCTGGTGAAAGAATAAAAACAGACTCAAATGGCAGTCTTATGAAGACACTGGAAAGGATAAACAAAAAGAGAGACATGAAAAAGCTGGCAGTGGAAAAAAATGACATATAATTAAAGACTAAATTGTCATCGCTGTCCAAAAAAAAGAAAAAAAGAAAGCTTACTTTTTTCTTTATGTATTAAATGACAGGGGTTAAAGGAAGGCAGTTTTTGCTGAGATTTCCCTCATGGATAGTGCACGAGGGATTTGGAAAGCAATAAATGTAAAAGTCTTTTTGGTTCTCACTCTGTAATTCTTCAGCACAGTTGACATTTAGTTTGCACAGTTATAAAACTGAGCTGTCTTGGTCCTTTTGCTTTTCACACAAAATAAAAGCTGATAAGCTAACCAGACATAGGAAAATGGATTGCATTAGAGGAACTGGCGTGGATAAGTAACCAGGCTTCATACACCTGTGTGACTACACATCCCAGTGTGTATTTTGTACATGTTTTTGACATACCACCGTCCTTGAGGAGCGACAGAAGTCACTGACGTATTATAGAGAGGGATAACTAAATAAATGCTTGCTGCAGGCCTTTCTCTTCTCCACATTTCAATCCTGGGAACCAACATCATTTATTCACATTAAGAGGCTGCTTTGTAAACCACCCAAAGGGATTGCATTTAACAGTGAGTTTATTTTTTCCATAATGCATTCCCACAGCACAACAAGTGGATTTTTTTCTTTCTTTTTTTAAACTTAACTATAGCAAAGTGCACTTAAGCACAACTGAACTTGGAAAAAAAGTTTTCTTCACCAGAGACTGCAGCGTCTCTATCCATTATTAGCTAAAATATGACACTGTATTTCCTTGATTAGAAGTCCTTTACGGTAAAATGATTCCATTCATTGCAAGAGGTAGAGAAATAATTAAGGTGAAAGTCACTAAGGATTTCTTTTCTAATTGGCCATATGGACTGGAAAGAAAAGTTATTTTGTTTTCTTTTGTCTTTCAAAGCAGATGTGCAGGGTCTTAGACTTCTGGCTTTAGAGACATTGTCAACCCTCCCTTGGTGATTCCTACCATAATTACTATACCATGTTTTATGCTATTTCAGTCTATGCTAAGGTTAGAAAGTTAAGTAGCATCAGAGTGTTCCTTCCATGGCTTCCTCTAGGTGTATATACAGTATATATACCGTTCCCAACAGCTTCTCTGAAGAGACATTTACACTCTAGCTTCCCTATGCCGTCTAATAGGGCTGAATTCCACCCCATCCGAATTTAAGTAGGCCTATATACATTTAATTTGTAACAACTATCTTCATTCACAGCGGAAATGTCTGTTATTGAACAGCCATGTCGTCAAATGTTTGACACAAAAAGTAACAAACTAGTTTTGGTCTCTAAACATAACCAAACTGCAGCCATTTTACAAAGGTATTGATGTTTTACATTTAAAACTGCAACTGACGTTTAGAAATGAGGTTGTATTTCCACCACCGTTAGGGCCGCCATTTAAAAAAAAAAAACTCCTCTGGGTTGTCTTACAGGCTAGGGAACAAATAACCCATAACCTTGTATAGTTTGGAGGACTCTGTGGAAGAAGCACCCAGAATTAAAAGAGTACACCCCTACAAGTTCTATCAGATTGTGGACATCTATTTTTAAATTTTATAACCCTCTGAGACCTTTACAGACCCATAATAGTCTTTTTTCCAAAGAGTCAGAGGACATTTGAAGGGTGATAGCAGGTCAACAGAATATGTCACACAGAATTGGTGTGTCAGTTTTCTTTTTTGTCATAATTATCTTTTGATTAGGAGCGTGTATGATTGAAGAATAGGATGGTCATTTCTACATATCTTACAATACAATATGTCTTTATGAATTGTAGCGGAGTAGAAGCATTAAGTAGCATTAAAAGTCCCTCTAATTTGTACCCATATGTGGGTACAATATGGGTGTAATATGGTGTAATATTTGGGTTGGGTCAGAATAGAAATAAATAAATAGATCACAATGGTCAAAAATTCCTCGACACAGTCAGATATTTTTACATGATGAACAAAAAAAACCTAAAATAAATCACATATGCTGTATGTTTTTTTCTTAAGTATCTCAATGTTTGTAAAGTATGAATTTTGATGTTCCAGGGCCCTCATGATCTCTCTGTAATTTTACAGAGAACACCACGGCAGGACCTGAATAGAGATTAGTCCCATTTCTCGGTCTTTGATGTAGGGATCCAGAGCCAAGCCAACATTTCTAAATGACTGTCACCTGCTGTGCTGCTGTATGTCCCCCAGGGTTGCTGTGATCATTGGAAGGTTTGCTGACAGACACTTGACTAGCTCTCAATGACAGAAGCATTGCCGCTCGGGGGGAAGTTGCTCTTTTTTCATTTCTCTGTCTTTCTGGATGGATGTGAACGAGACCAGTGAGTGTCCAAACATGAATACATGAGTACACAAAGGTGCTGCTGGCCAAAGTGTCAAGCGTACACAGTATCCGAGCAGCAGTGATCACTTGCTGTGCTATAAGCTGAGCCATACAGGGAGACTTTTTACATGTGTTGGCACCTCAATTTCAACATTTAGTTTTGCCCATTTCCCTGATAAAATTATGTAAATCAAGTTGCGGTGCAAACAAGCCCCTTAAAGGTGCAAGCAAATAGCTTCTCCATTACCAATTACAACTGCAAATTGCCTCAGCTTTAAAATTAATCCACCAAGACTGGCACCTTTGCACCCTAAAGCCTCTTTAAAAATCAAGCATTCTCTGATCTTATCTGAGTTTCTGGTATGGAAAAAATCTCACTCTCACTGCCTACCTGACTTGCTGGTTACAATGCTGTGTTTTAGAAGCAAGGGTGGGGGTGGGGGTGGGGGGGTTTGACTCATTGTGGAAAGTCGTCACACTGCGTTTTCTAAGAATCTTTTCGGGTGTGTGGGTGCTGAGTGTTTGTGGATTAGACACAGCCTTTCCGCAACTACAAATCACTATTAGGCAGGCAAAATGAGAAGATTTACATAAAATTTACATATGTATGGTTATAATAGACACAAATAGGGTTTGTTTGTATTTTTATATCGGTAATATTAGACAACTTAGTGTTTGCTTTGCACAATTTTGCTGTCAAGTCACTCAAGTGAGAGGATGCGTGCTCTTCCTGCATCACTTAAGGTTGCTTAGGGAAAAATCAAAGTCCCATTTCTGATTCTATTCTTGGTCAGCAATAGCTATTCAATGTATTTCAATTCTAAAAGTAACTACTGTATCTGTGGCTGCTTTTATCTTTATGATTTCAGGGCTGGTTGACTTGGCAACACGCGGTTTCTTGTGGGTTGAAGTAATAATACTGCAGTACACTCCATAACGAGTAAACCACCTGCACTGAAAACATCACTTCACTGAAAGTGCTTGAGTATTATTAGCTAAATTTACTTTAAGCTATAGTTCATAGTTTCCTTCGCCCACATGAGGAATTCTAAGTAATGACAACAAAACTGTCTGCCCGTCCCCATGACACAAGTGTTCCGTGATCGTGCACAGCCACACAATTGCTAGTAGCCAAGGAGGACACAGAGGATTTAAAAAAAATCATAACTTCTATGCAGAAGTGGTAATTATCTTCTGAACATTGTTTGGAGCAAACAGTTGTTTGGAGCTGATCGTCTTAAAGCAACACAAGAAGTAGTGCGGTTCCACTACAGGTTGGAATACTTAGGTTAGTTTAATCTACTACAGTGCATTGTAGTTCATTGTCAAGTAAACACAATGCAATATTTCCCTTTGATTTTTAGTGTTGTAGAAGCATTAAGTAGCATCAAAAGTCACTCTAATTTGTACCAGAAGTTTCTGTGGAGTTTGACCTCTGGTAGCACTAGGGAGCAGTTTTCTGCTGCACGAGGACACATGTGGCATGGGTATGTACAGATGGTACGGGTTCCCGCCATGATGTTATATGACTTCAACAACACATGGCGGTAACACGCCAATACATGCTTCAATGTGCCAGCAAGGACGGGAAAGACGAAGACTGCACGCTAGATTTTGCAGGATTTAAAATTCTTTAAAAATGTGGCTTTGCAAATTTTTCTTGATCAAGAAAATGCACTTTATATGTCTACACAGTATATTTACATACAGTCCTTTTTCCTAGAGGGACCGGGTACATTCAAGGGGTGAAAGCAGGTCAACAGTAGTCCGTATGCCAGCCGAACTTAGCCCCGCCCACAACATATGAGTCAGGAAGTTGGGTCTGGACTTGATCCGTTGTGGAGCAGCTATGCTCGAACCAGAGCCGTTCGGACCAATTAAATTGTCAGGGTGGGCTTTATATGATGGACAGGCGACCAACAGTAACTTAATCGATTCGAACACATCAATTCTTCTATTTAGACCACAACATGTTTTGGTGAGTAACTCTGAATGGAAACCTACTTTTTTGTAGGTTTGTTTACAAGACAACACAGAACTTCTATACCTACAACATTCTATAGTCTTCCACTGCTCCTTACTGTGGGAAACACTAGCAGGATAACATGACATCAGCTCTGCTGCTGTTATGCACATGGCCAGTGATCAGGATGCAGTTTTCAGCAGCTCACAGAGCCTGGATGTAGATAAGAAGAGTGTTGTTTTTTACAGAATGTCCTTAACCATTATTCACAGAAGCTACAAAGACAAGTATATTGTTTTACATTTTTACCAAGTGCCGAGAAGTCCCGCAACAGCCGATCTAGTTTGCAATGACTGTGGGTTTTTCCACTCCTGACTGTGCATTTGCATAATGGAATTATGGGCTCAGCCATGCTATGTCTTTAGTGGTCCATTAGGCAGGCCTTTACTGGATTGTAATTAGTGGCTTCTGCCCTTCACCTTCATTAGCATGCAAATGAAAATTCTGAACGCCGAGAAATATTTGGCACATTGGGAGAAAAATGCCAAAGTGATTAACAGGCAATCCGTAGTGGAATTGTCTATTTCTATCTATCAGAGTTTCGAGCACTTGAAATGAGACATTGCAAAGTGGTCGAGTCCTTCCAGGTTGATCTGAACAAGCAGCTGTTGAAATGAATTGTAATGGCATGGACTAGTGACTGAGAGTTCATTTTGACCAAAAAGGTGTTAGACCTAATCGGAGAAAAAAAAAAAGTTCAACTTGATGTTCAGGCTGGATGCAATTTAGCCTTTTATCCTTCACTTTTATTCTATTTGAAATCCAGGCCATTTCCCTTGTATGCTTCGTCCTCACAATCTATGTTTTACCTCTCCTTTCTTCCTATGCATTCATTCACACCTTCCTATTTTTTAACCCTACCTAATAAGACATCGTACTTGAACTTCCAAACCACGCACTAGCATTTGCAATTCTAATGCACTCATTTGAATTAAACGCTGCTTACCATGAATACAATTGAACTTTCGAGACATGTCAGACAAGACTCTGCCAAAAGTAGCCCTCAACATATACACATTAATCACAGGAGGTAGCCACTGGGCGAGGGCGAGAAAAAAACACCCTTCCAGCGGCGGCATATGCCAGAGAAGGGTGAAGCCTGGGGGTCACTCTCCTTTTGTTAACCCTGTCTAATTAATAGGCGGGAGTCGACGTGGGGAGACAGGCTGGAGGCAGCGCCGCTTGCATTATTGGAACAAATTATCAGATGTACTGTATATAGCTGTAATTGATATAAATATGAAGAGGCCATCTGTGAGGAGAGATTACAGCTTATATTTTAGTCTTTCTTTTATAACCCTGAATTTACATCTCGGAATGCCAAGCAGACATTGTCAGTGCTGTCACTGTGCAGAAAAAACAACGTATAATTCACAAGATTCATGCTTCAACAAATCTGTCACAGGAAAAAATCCTGTTTGGTAGCAGCATGGAGCAGTAAATCTAAATGCTATACTGTTGTCAGAAACTCAAAGCCAGAACACAAACATGGACATCGCTTAAAAAAAAAAAGAATGAGTCATGTTAAATTGACAGCTCCCTGTACTAAAAGTGGTGCAGTTCATTGTTCATTATTATAATAAGTGCTTGTAGAATAAGGCCTTTAATGCATCAATGCGACTAAATAAATAAATAATCCATCCATCCATCTTTATGCGCTCATCCAACATCAGGTCGCGGGGGCAGCAGCTCCAGCAGGGGACCCCAAACTTTCCTTTCCCAAGCCACATTAACCAGCTCAGACTGGGGGATCCCGAGGCGTTCCCAGACCAGGCCTCCATGAGGCCTCCTTACAGATGCCCGAACCACCTCAACTGGCTCCTTTCGACGTAAAGGATCAGCGGCTCTACTCCGAGCTCCTCTTGGATGACTGAGCTTCTCACACTATCTCTAAGGGAGACCCAGCCCCCCCTCCCAAGGAAACCCATTTCCCCTGGATCTCGTTCTTTCGTCATGACCCAGCCTTCATGACCATCGGTGAGGGTAGCAACCAAAACTGACTGGTAGATCAAGAGCTTTGCCTTCTGGCTCAGCTCCCTTTTCATCACAACGATAAACTGAATGTAATACCGCCCCCGCTGCGTCAATTCTCCAACCAATCTTCATTCATATTCATAAATTATTTCTTATTCTGGATTTATAAGAAAAAAACATAAAACAGCTTTTGCACTTGGAATGTGTATGGCTTCAACAAACGTCACCACTGAGTAGTCTATAATAATAGTAATAATGAAATATTGAGTCAATAATGTATATTTAAATATCACAAATGTCCAAACCTGCTTTACACTAAATATTCATAAGTGAACCTGTGTGGCATTTATGTAATGTTTAGTCATTGCATGTATTGAGTGTTGGATTCACACGAGAACAGCTGTGCTACCTTCGCTCAAGGAACACAAAAAACAATTATTTATATATTAATTCCTGTCATAGATTGGTTTGATGCAGAAGATCTATCCCTACTAGGATGGTGAGGGAACCACCTTGAGCAGGACAGTAGTTCACCACAGAGCCTCTGCACCCACCTGCAAATATGTACAGTGTGTGCTTTTCATGCCTGCATCAATAACTTTATTTTTCTGATGTCTGATGTCTGAATAACGTGGAAGATTTCAGGCCCTTTAATTTCACAGGACAGGTTAGACATAGTCTTGCATTGCCAGACCACCGATGCAAAGAAGGGTCTGGCTAGTCCACACAGGGGTTCCATCCCGGGGTGCTCTGGTTTATTGGCAATTCTTTAAACCAATCACAATGGAGCAACAGCGCCTCATTAAAATAGTCTCAGGAAGGAACTTTTTTTTGTGGAACATGCATGTTAGAAAGTAGTTTTAGTCGTGAAACAGAAAACTTTGAATGGACAGATAGTCTAGCTAGCTGTCCAGGTTTACCCTGCAGAGATCTGAGGACCAGGTAACCATAGTCCTCAGATTGGACAGATAGTCTAGCTCGCTGTCTGGATTTACCCTGCAGAGATCTGAGGACCAGGTAACCATAGTCTTCAGATTGGACAGATAGTCTAGCTAGCTGTCTGGATTTACCCTGCAGAGATCTGAGGACCAGATAACCATAGTCCTCAGATTGGACAGATAGTCTAGCTCGCTGTCTGGATTTACCCTGCAGAGATCTGAGGACCAGGTAACCATAGTCCTCAGATTGGACAGATAGTCTAGCTCGCTGTCTCGATTTACCCTGCAGAGATCTGAGGACCAGGTAACCATAGTCCACAGATTGGACAGATAGTCTAGCTAGCTGTCTGGATTTACCCTGCAGAGATCTGAGGACCAGGTAGAGTCTTCAGAAATCCACCAGAGGTTAGAACGCCAACACAAAGACAGAGAAAGGTGACGGATATCCGTCAAAATCCCGGAAATGAAACATTGTGGAAATAGACTAGATTAGACATGAAAGGGGAGAGAGAGGGTGAATGACATGCAGCAAATGGCGGTGAGGACCAGCCTCTGTATATACAGTAGGTCCACGCTATACCAGGTAAGCTACCTGGCCGCCCTATCTTAATCAGCTTTAGATCTTGATCATTGCATGTAATGGATTATTGTCCAGTTTGAGTTTGCTCTGTGTTTGTGTATTTTGCACTGGCGCTGATGTCGCATGATTGAAGAGTTTACTATTTTTGATGCTATGCAGTAGTTATTTGATATAACTTACAAGTATGTAAAAGTTATCCTGTGGAGCTTACTTTTTTTTTAACAGTGGAAATACTTTTATCACTGGTAGAAATAGAACCTCACACGATCGTGCAACACACTGTACACATAAAAGAAAAATGCCACAATGGTTGTAAAGTACTAGAGTAGACACTTAGTACTAAGTGTAGAATTGGATTAATGATGTAATATCATTTTTTTACTGCAAGTCTAGTAGCCGAATATCTGCTGTGCAATCAAGCATGGCATGGGTGTAAAAAGTGTGTAACTACCTATGTGTTTCTGTGATCCTGCTGCCTTTTCTTACATCTGCTGTGTTCAAAGTCTTGTGAAGTAGAGAGCTCTTATTTTTCACCAAGCATGTTGTCAATTCGCATCTGTCTTGCAGCAACAGCACATTACTGACACTCAAGTTGTGCTTTAAACACATTTTCTGGTGGTTGCTTTTCAGCCACTACAGTAAATCCTGCTAGATAAATTGGATTAAAACAACTTCTAAGTATTTAATATGGAAAAGGCATCATGACTACTCATCACACAGGAAGTATTCTGAAGTTGTCAGTCAGTGATTTCTGTTGACTTTCAATCATCCGTCATGAATAAGAGATTTACTTTCATGGATTTTCACACGAGTGGTCAGCCTTAATTACATGTCTTTTTGATTATAAATCTGAAAACCCTCATTGGATTGGTAAATGTATGACAAATAATCTATATGAAATTTCAACAGCACTATAACCACCATGCACTTGCCCTAGTGTTACCTTGAGGGACCTCTAGTATTTAGTAATAACTACAGAGGTTGTCTGTGATGTTAATCCCGTGGGAATCTGCCACGTCTGAAATTTGTCAAGAAAAAATTCCACCAATGACCTACCATATTTCGCTAAACATAGCTGTTGTGTGATAATGTGTCCCGTGTGAAGCGGCATCTCTGTGATTCAGTGTTCTATTGGCTTCAATTATAAATGAACTTTTTGACACACGCTCAACATCATATGTTAGAGATAATATCAGTAAATTTGACAGAAATGCAGGCTTTGCTTATTCCCTGCGGATGCACAACCCGTTCACACTCCCAACTTGTCAAAAACCGCTGGTGGATGGGTCAAACAACACAGGACTGTCACCCAGGAGCAGGGCTGTAGTACTCGATTCCGGTCTTCTCGGTGTTCTGACACTGTTTTTGCTTTTATATCAAGAAATAACCCAAATTGATTGTCTTGATACTGTCATGCATAAGACCTTTTTTTTCTGTCCTGGACTCGGTCTTGACTTGGACACGAACCTTTTAGGACTCTGTCTTGTCTTGGACTCAAACCTCTTTGGACTCGGCCTTGACTTGGACTCGACTAGTCCTGGTCTTGGACTTGTCTTGGACTCTACAACAGTACACCCCTACCCAGGGGACTAGGCTTTGTGTCCCGTTCTTATCCCGCGTGTCACTGAAATGTTCATTTTACAACCCCACCTACGATCTTTTCCTCCCGTTCTTGTGCCGCATGTCAGTTACTCGTACGCCCCGACCCAGAGTGTCAAAAGAGACCCCAAGAGTCCAAGCGTTTTTAGCAACTCCGAAGGCACGTGACCAAGCGTCTGTATTTTGCGGGAGGGAGAATGAGTTGGAATACGGTGCATGAAACACAGGTGTGGGTGGGCTGTTTCTAAATCACTTAAGGTACCCTGGTAATACTAGTCCAATGCAAACATGGCTTATGAGTGGGTAGCTCACCTGGTGGAGCTTGCACCCCATGTCCAGAGACTCAGTCCTTGCCGCAGCGGCCCTGCAATCCCCCTCTCTCTCCCCCTTCCATGTCTAAGATGTCCTCTCAAATAAAGGCCTAAAATGCAAACAAAAACAGAGTATAGGGCTGATGATAAGTTGACAACCAGTTGGACTGTAAGGGTTCAAAAATGAACCTAGATATACCAAGCTACCAGTCCTGGCCACAGTTTTCATACAGTGAGTCAAGTTAAAGAAAAATGCAGGTCCAGTGGGTACATTTCATTTATTATTTATTTATTTTATCCCTCCAAAAAACCAATTGCATCATTGCTCAGAACGGACAGCTTGCTCAATAATTCATACAATTAGTTTTTCTCCTTAAGCAAGCTCTCTTGTTTCGGTAACCTGCCTCAACCTTCGCACTGGCCCCTGTCTTATTAATCAGCCCCCATCGATTTAGTGTTGGCACTAATTAAAGCCCTGACATGTGCAGTTGATTCCAGGCATCTGTATGTGTCACGAATGCAAAAGCACCCCCTCTCTGCAACTCTCTAACTCACAACCACTGACACCCGCAGAGTAACCTGTTCCTCTAAAGCCAAAGAGAAGTGACAGACTTAGTGTTTTCCAGCAGATCCATTGCCACCTTACGACCACGGCTGAATACTAACAAGCATTAAAACGATGGTTTCTTTTGTGTTGGCGCCTAAAGAAAAACTGTGACTTATTACAACGTATCTTGAATTTATTGTAACTCTGTTGGTTCTATCAGCTATAATCACATGCTAAGATCTTGGAACGGGGACAAAAGTACGGGGCAATGAAAAGGATAAGGTCAGACATCCCTACAGGTTTCACACGAGCTAACAGTTTGCCCTTTTATAAGCAAGTAAAACTGATGAATGGACAGTTTGGGTAACAATTTGACCATTTACCTTTGTTTTTTTCTACTCAACACGTCCAGCTAACCTGGGGCTCTGCTGCGGCCCCAGATTTTAGATGACTTTTGTGAGAACAGCGCTGTTCCAACCATCACAAATGATGGTAAGCGCTGTGAAATCAAACATAGCGTTCCTTTACTGGCACAGATTTTTTTTTATTTCCAGCTTGTTGCTTTGAGCAATTCAGAGTTCAGCAACATTTGATACAAAGCGTGATGACAGTTGTGTGGGTGCTTCCTTATGTTGCCGGGCCACTGTCAATCAAATCTGATCAAAGCCAACTCGCACAGTCTTGATGAAGGAGATCTGCCGAGTTTTTGAGTGTGAAACTCTTAATAATAACTAAGAAGTCATAAGCATATAGAAATACGTAATCCATTGCAGATATCTTTTAGACATACAAAAGGACTCTGCTTTGAATAATAACTTTTTTTCTAACGTGTTTTTCGTTTCTATTAAATACATTTAATAAAACTATGTCTATTCCTTCTCCCTCAATCCAGAATATATTCTTTTGTTTAGTTACAAAGGTTTAACTATGAACACAAGTTGTCAACTAGTTGCAACGTCCCTAATGTCCATGCAATGCTCGTTCGGACAGTAACGTTTTTAACTTAGGATTTGAGGTGAACACAGAGAAACTTTCCCCTTTGGCAGATAAATGCAAAAAAAACTGCACATTCATGCACAACAAAGCTTAAACAGAGTGATTAGAGTTTTTTTGAGTCCAGTAGAAGAACTAATGTCTGTTTAAACTAACCTGCACAAACCGCACATCTGATTATATCTGATACAATATTAGTGTGCTGGGCATGCACGTGCAGGGGTGAACAGGAAGCTGCATATGTACTTTGTCCTTTGTTTGTAGTTGCCATGGAAATATTAGTAGCTTAGTCTCAGAGAATAAGATGGTATGACTCAATCAGTACGAATCAGTCGGCGTAGTGGCACTGTTCTAAGGTGTTCAAAGGTCTCAGTTTGTGGCCGTTGAGACAGAAAAACACAACCCCACAGATACCAAACCAAAACAGGTCAGAAGTGTCTTCAAATGTCTCCGGTTTAGGGGCTCGGAAACGCCAGAGCAGGGGCAAGAAGAGGCGGGAGTGTAGCAAAAAATATTCATTTTTAAACCATAACGTAGCAATGTAAATGTAGCCTTAGACTTCACATCTAAAAACAGCTTGAACGGCTCATTTAGAAGTCTTTGGATCCTTAAATGTTCCAGTTCAAAACACTCAAAGAAATGTCTCGGAGCTTTCAACTACAGATGTAAGTAAATAAGACGGTTGTGAAACTCTTGAGTCACTTCAACTTTTAAAGGCCACAGACAGCAATAAGCGGTAATGCAGTGCACTAATTATCCCACACGCTGTACACAAGAGAAGAAATGTCAAGGCTAAATAGTTGAATCTTTGTTCCTGGGCAGTGGCACCGTGTCTTAAGAATTGTATAGTTTGTAGAGTAAATGTTCCTTGCCATGATAAACACTCAAGACCATTTATTAAGTAGTGTAAACACGCATAACTAGACGTCATGCCCCTGAAATGAATATGTGCTACTTAAAGTAGCAGTGGTGGGTAAACAATTAGCGTATTCAGCCCTTCAATGATGAAGCTTCCCACTACCCCTATTAAGACATGGCATCTTTATAGAGTTTATCCCTGCTGTTTCATGAATTCACAATTACACCTCATTAATGTGTCATTTGCATAATTACAAGGAATGGGGACACCATTCACAGTGGGACTACACACTACCTTGAAGGGGAAAAAAAGGTGCAACACGATGCTGTGTACTGCAGCACCAGAGATAGTTTAATGTTGTATTGTTCATGTTTTTAGGTGGGTTAATTATTAATGAATTTACAGCTCCAAACTGCTCTATGTTGTAGGATTTTTTGTTCCAGCAATACCCAATTGACGGCTGGAATCCACAAAGCTGAAGATACGTTTGTTCACATTTTATTTTCCCGAACATTTTCAGCCGCATTAATTCCCAAAATTTAATTCCGTCTCATCATGGGGATGAAATAGAGTGTGAAAAAGCGATATCTGCAATAAAAGCCATGTGCGAAATTCAGCGAAAGCTTATTTGGCCTGCATAGGTACTTTAACCCACCTTCACTAGGTTATTTGTAAGATAAATGAAACCACAGAAACAGATGACAGGTCTTTAACTCAACTATAAAATGCAATTAACCAGCAAATGAGGCCAGGCAAGCCACTCTGACCATTCGGTATGAGCCACCGCTAGAGGGGAAGGAGGAGAATGGTAATTCACACTCAATCTGCAAACGGCTCTGCTGCTTTTACTGGCTTGATAAATCGCATTTGACATTTTAACTGCTGCTGATTTGAGTATGCAAAGGTATTTAATTCAGAAATTTAATATTTTTTGTCATTGCTTCACTAGCACAAATGACCATACATGAATGGTCTCTTTTCTTGTGGTCTGTTGTTAAAAATAGATCTTTTTTGTGGAATGGTTCTGAAATGCTCCAGTTCACCTAAAATTGTACGCCACAAGAATTTATTTTTTAAGGCTTTGGAACTAGAACTGCTAATGCTCATGTTCTAACAGGACCAAGGTGACAGGTGAGAACAGGTGACAGTGAGCCCCCCCCCAGGCAGAGTTCCCACTTTTATACAGTGGCAGTCAATTATTATTATTAAAGTTTATTTAGATAGGGACGGATACAAAAAGCATAGATAAGCTTAGACATCATTAGTTCATTCCCAACACTCGTCCCTAGAAGGGCTTTTGGTTAAAAATAAAATCACAGATCAACATTATAAAAAATATGAGAGAGATGAAAAAAATGTAATGAAATGAAAAAAGTTTGTTTTTTCCTTGAAGGTGGCTAATGTTGGGATGAATTCATGTGGTCTGGCAGAGAGATCCATAATTTTGGTTCTTTTATTGAAAAGGCAGTTTGGGGCAAATAAAGTTCTGTAGAAAGTGATACTGCAATCGCCTTTCAATGATGCTTGGATGATCAATCTGGTACCACTTTGCTCTCTTGTTAATGTTTTGCTAAGGGGTGGGGGAGCGGCGTTACTTAGGCATTTGAAGACCAATTTAAGAAAATGCATGGAAGATAAAAATTAGCGAAACTTAAAATTTTATATTTGCTTAGACTTTTTCCTGTGATGGTACCTGATTCTCTTCTTGTCCAGGACCGGTTATGAAGACACTCTATGGTCTTAACTGATGACTGGTGAGCTTTGGACCATGTGGTTAAGCCATACGACATGTGTGAGAGAATCATAGAATTTAGAAAAATCCATCACACTCATTGGTCATGAGGTTTTCATCCAATTGAAGTTCATATTTGTTTTGGATGGTGTTACTGTTTGGATTTAGTAGTCTGTTTTATGATGATAATAATAACAAAAATAATTATTATTAATCCAGCAAGGGGAAATTACAATTGTACCCTCTGTTGTCATTACACACATTACACACAGGCCTGAATTACACACGCATGCTCAGAACCTATATATGGACTAAATGGAGAGATTTCAGAGTGTGTGTGGGGGGGGGGGCTGCCCATGAAAAAGCGCCCCGAGCCATTTGGGGTTCAATGCCTTGCTCAAGAGCATGTGGCCAGGTTGGATCAGCGGTAGAGCAGGTGCGCATGTCCTGAAAGGTGTGTGCCTCGACGCAGAGGTGCAGGGTTTAAATCCAACCTGTGATGATTTCCTGCATGTCTTTCCCCTTCTCACCTAACTGTCCTGTCAAAATTAAAATAATCTGGAGTAATCTCCAGCCATCGCCATACTTTCCAGTCCACCACCATACTTTTGGTCCATATGGGGACTTGAACCAGCAACCCTCCGGTTCCCAACCCAACCCAACCCAAGCAGTGCTTCCAAATTACTTTAACATTCCCTTTGGCCTCTGCTAGAACTTGAATGTAATAATTTGATTATGGGTTCTTTAAAGACTTTGTCACGCAGAACTTAAAATGATTTCAAATCAAAGTCCCTTCAGGTGTTGAAAGTTTTCAAGTTATGTTTCTTCCTTTCATTTAATATTATCATTCATCCATGGTATTAGAAATTTTCTCTGGGATTTTTTTTAAAGATTAGTTTTTGGGAGATTTTCTTTTATTAGATAGATGGATAGATGGGGCAAACGACAGCAGACTGGATTCAACACGGGCCGCTGCAGGACTACAACATGGGGCAAGCGCTTTATTGGGTGAGCCGGAGGCCGCACCCTCTGGGAATTGTTTTAATGTCCTTATCAACAGTACTCCCAATAGTGGACATAAGATTATTACAGCAGTCTTTTACTTGGTCGCATTGTTGGAGCTCATCCCAGTTAATCAGTCAGCCTTTTACAAGGAATTTCAAGTTTAAGTAAATTCAGTTTTTGCTTTCCATCATTCGTTGTGTTGGGAATATACTCTGCAACAGCACTGAAAAGCATGCCTACATTTCATCAGGGACAATGTACAGCTGCACCCTCCCTACCCACAACCAACCCACCAGCCCTTAGTGGTTGGATACCTTGCCAAGGCATTTTGTTCGCAGCCATTATACGTCTTTATTAGTATAATCCTGTTGCTCCTGTGCTTTACTCACACTCCATTAGTCTTTATCCAAATCATGTAGTTATAAACAGTCTGTCATTGAAGGCAGGGTAAAGACTCTCCGGACATCAACGACGGATAATTGCTTTAACTTTTCGGCAAACTGTTTAGCGCATCAAGTCTGAAAAGCCTTTGGCAAAGAGACAACGAGCAGCGCTAAGCGCTGAAATGAAAAGCCTCCTTCTGACACTTACGCTGTTTCCATGCGGAAGAAACCTGGCTCTGCTTAGTCCCTGTTTCTCTCCCCCAGTCTGGATACAACAGTGGGCACAGGGGTCCTGAGATTTATGGCAGCAGCTCAACGTAGCTGGTGGGGGAAAGTCTTTAGGGGTTTTCACATCCCTTCATTTGTTTTGCACATTACTGATGTTTCCCTTAATATGCTTCGAGCATCCCCTTGAGAAGCTGAGATGGGGCTGTTCTCAAGTTCAGGCTTCATTTAGTTTTCTCCCTGTTCTTCTCTGGAGATAAAACCTGACATACAGACCTCTCTGGCTCTCCTGAGAAGCTATTAATACAGGAAAGGAAACAGAGGAGAGGAGGTGGCAAGCCCCAGATCCACCTGGCAGACCACGCACTGCCATGTTTATTTGGATCCTACATGGGAAATGGATGAATAGGCAAGCAGTAGCTTGTAGTAAGGTCCCTCATGAGCAGTGGATGTTTTTGCCAAGAAGAGAACTCCCTCACTTAGCATCGTATCTCAAAACATCATTAATATACCTGTGAACTGTTTAGATCACCCCGAAAGGCTTTCTACAAAAATCGTTGATCATCTTTGATGTATGATCTCGATCATGTAAGTGAATCCACAACGCAGTAACAATGGCTGGCTTTTTTCCAGCACATGAAATATTTTCAAAATTTTTAACATACCGAAAAACACACATAGGATTTATTTGCATACACATGCGTACATTTATATGTATTTTGCAGTGAAGATGGCTGACCTCATTCCCTATTTTCTTCTCCTACCAGTTATATGGACATAAAAACTGTTCAGATGAAATTAGTTGTACTTTATTAGTCAGAAATCATGTAATGTGATGTCAAAAGCCCCAAAGTAGCCTTCAAATTATTATAATACAGACAATTTTTGGCAAGCTGTCGTAAGCTTATACTTGAAGGCTGTTCTTTCTTAAAGTGACACATGTTAACATTGAAAATATACTATGCTTCACATTTAAATAATTTTGATTGCGCTCTTCAATGCACTCATGCCTCTGTATTGTTTCTGTTTAGAGTGTGTATAGGTTAGTGTGTATGTATTGTTTGGTGGTTTTGTATGTGTGAGCGCATTGTGAGCAATGTTCCAAAGTAAAATCCCTTGTATGTGTCCTCATACCTGGCAAATAAAGCTGATTCTGATTCTGATTCTGAAAATGCTATCATGTGCTAAGCATGTCTGACCATTATAGGGGCTGGTTTCTGGGACCATGTTAGAGGCAGAGTAGGGACTTCCTAGACCATCCTCACCTAGAAAATGACTTTAAAACCTGATTGTGCAAGAATCTCATATATTTATGTTTTCTGTTAGGCGGCGACCTCATGTGGCTGTTGTTATTATGCCGAGAGCAAACAAGGAAGTGAGGTGACAAAGTATATGACTGCTATATCTGGGGTGCCCTGGTTGTGCATGCGCCCCACGTACTAAACCTCAGTCCTTATTGCAGCAGCCAGGGTTCAGTTCTGACCTTTGCTGCATGTAACACCCCATTTTGGGCATTCTGCACTATCTCCATTCAGCCTCTTTTTTCTTTCTTCTTATGTTAATCAGCTATTTTGTATACATTTATTTTGTATTTATTGTTTATTTCATATTAATGTTAAATATGTGTGTTTCTTTATGCATGCACCCATCATGAATCAGATTCTCTCTTTCACCTCTTTTCCAAAACAAAGCCTCAAATTGTTATTTTCTTTATTTTTATCTTTAAAAAAAATGGGTCAAACAAATGTTAAGGACACTCGGGTGTATGTCCCAAATAAAAAACAACTGTCATATTTTGGAATTAGTTCACATATATAATTTAATGACGTCCGTGACATCCCGTTACGTCTTGATGTTTTACTAACCCTGAGTATTTCTGTTTCCTAAACTGAACACGTCCACTATGTGTTTAAAAGTGTGACTGTTACCTTAAATAGAACTATCACATGGTTTTAATAAAAACTGCCATTGTGGTCACATGTCCCGGTCACATGTTCAAAATGGCCACCATGCGGGCGTATCAAAGCATTAAATTAATACCCTCATTTATGTAATTTTGGGATTCATTGGAAATTCAGTTGTTTAACTATGAGGGTGTGTCTGGATTTTTGGAAATACTTCATCTGCTTCCATGGTGCATGGAGTACTGAAAATGTCTAAAAAAGGTAAAACTCCAGCAACACTTGTCTGCAGAACACCTTTACTGTTAGACCAACATGTTTAGGCTTTGGGCCTTCATTCTGTCCCTGCTGGGGCTATGTTAAATATAAATAATCTCATGCACATTGTTCCTAGTAAAATGAGTTGATAAGTGCACATTTCTTACCATTATTGTGTTATCTTTCTATCGCTTTTTGCTGTGTTGCTGTTGTCATAGTCTCGCTTTGCCAGACCTTCCTCCAAAGCGCGCTGGAGGAAGGTCCGGCTACCCCACACAGCGTTCAGGGATGAAAGGAAACGTGCTCTGGTTTGTTGGCATGTCTTTAAACCAATCACAATCGTTTTGGGTGATGCAAAGCACTGGAGAAAAGCACGGTGGCGCTGCAAAATAGCCTCGGAAGGAACTTGTTTTGGTGGAACATGTGTGCGTTTAAAAGTGGTTTAGTTGTGCAACAGAAAACTCTGATTGGACATTAGCTGTCTGGATTTGCCCTGAAGAGATCTGAGAAAAGGTTAACCATTGTCCTCGTAAATCCACCAGAGTTTAGAATGCCAACACAAAAAAAGCCCAAGGCAATGGACATCCGGCCTAAATGAGTGAAATCCGGCGGATTTTCCAGCGGCAACGCAGCAATCCCGGAAGTGTAACATCAAGCATATAGTGTTGTTGATGCAGTTCTTTCATGTTGACAGTGCCAGGTTATTTCAGTCAGCAAAATCAGTGGTCTCTAATGAGGAGCCTGCTTTTCCGACTTCTGTCTGAAAAAAGGGCCCGTTGTTGCAAATATTATCACAGATTTCAACGTAGAAACCTACCATTGTCACCATTTTGAAGTACATATGCGTCACTCTAAAATGTAAAGCTGCAGGCAGAAACAAAGGTTGTCATGAAGGGAAAGAGTCAACTGGGGATGCGCATGAGATATTCTAGTCTACATTTTGTTTCCAGAGACAGTCTGCATTCGTTGTTGTCATGTATAGCCCATCAGAGAAGAAGAACATAATTGTTAGATTTCCTTAACCAACCCCAGGCAAAATACGCACTTCCATGCAATCTACCTTTGACATCTAGGCATGGATAATACAACAAAACCCAGCCTGAACAGTCTATACTATTCTGCATACCCTGTCTTCACCACTCTGCCAGATAACTTTGCCACGCAGGCCTCAGTCTCCTCTGGCTGGCCTTGCAGTGCCTTCACATAAGGACAATGAAGAGAAGGCGATAAATCTTTATTGAAGCAATTATAGAGCAAATGTTATTTACACCACCTAATTGGGCCTGGGTATCTCTCTGCTCATAGAAATTAAGGCTCGAGGGGAGTTGAAATGGACACCAATTAATTTTTGCTGACAGAATCAGCAAAACAGCAAATGGCAACAAAGGGATGTTCCCCAGGAGGTAGGGACTTTAGAGGGAGGTGAGAATAACTCAACTAATGTAGTCACAACATCACACCATTTCCATATAAATAACTTCCAAAGAAATAAGAAACTCATTTGCCCAGCTGAAAAGAAATCAATTACGCCAACAAACAGGCTGGCGCCATTCGCCCAGACCTTGAAAAGTACGAATGGCCCGGTTATGGTACATTCTAATGCTTTGCTAGGGTTCTGGTAGAATATGCATAATGTGCACTGACGGACAGGGAGGAGTAACGTCAGCTGGTAAATGTCAAGTACACATACAAGACCACACACAGCTTATTAAAAAGCTGTCACTAGGAGAGAAGAAGCTAACAGGATGTACCAGACTTGATGAGGATTTATTACCCACTGCCATCTTTACTAAATGGCATTCTTAGACTCTCAGAGTCTTAAAATAAATCACTGTGTGTGTGTGTGTGTGTGTGTGTGTGTCTGTGCGTGTCTGTGCGTGTCTGTGTGTGTCTGTGTGTGTGTGTGTGTGTGTGTGTGTGATATTGTCCCTTTTGAAAAGTTGTTTTGTTTAGCATAGTTTTTGACAAGGTAAGGAATCACAAAGGGCAGTAAGAGAAGCATCAGTTGTGACGTCTGTGTCACTGTACAGTAAATAAAATGATCAAGAGTAATTATGGACAGCGTGGATTGTCCTTTGCCAAACTTCGGCTTCATTTGAGAGCTGTCAATATTAATAAAAAAGTATATTGTCGCCACTTCACTACACAGCAGACACAGTCAGTTCCAGCAATGAGGGTCGCCACAGGAAGAAGGCGTACCCTGAATAATTTACCGGGCCCAGAGCTGAAAAGGGACCCTGTGGTTTAGATATTTATTGTTTAAGAGCTCTTGAGTTGTTGTCATGGGGCCTGAATTTCAATCACCCCGCTGGCAATTAAAATAAGCTCTTTCTTCGACACACAGCAGTTTGTTCGTGTTACTGTTCATAAAATAAGCTGTCTCAAAATGTGAATAACATCCCTGTGAGACAAAAGGTGAGATCTCACCATATTTTGCTCCATAAAAAGACTGATGAATAGACTACTGGAAACAGGGCGGTCGTCTGACATTGGAGTATAATACAAGCACACCCCACTAAATTAAGGGCTGAAACGCCCCCCTCTGAGACCTGGTCTGGGTTGACGACGTGTCCCTCAGGGCCGTACCTTCACTTGTATAGCAAGCTCCAAGGGACTATTTTAACAAACATAGCATAACAAGGACCTGACAAAGATTTCTACAATTTGGAAAACTGTGTAAAATCATAACTACAACTGCTATATGCTACACTCCTTCTCTACAGTGTGAACCGCAACACTAAAAGGTGCCATGGCATGAATATTCCCCTTTATGAGTTTTTTTTTAACATTAATATGTCTATGTCTATAATATTCTAGTGGTTAGAAATGGTGATATGTGTAAACCGAGCCCTGGGTATCCTGCTCTGCCTTTAAGAAAATGAAAGCTCAGATGAGCCCATTTGGAATCTCGCTCCTTATGAGGTCATAACGGGCATCGTTTAGAAGTAGCAGTAAATGACTCTTTGAAGCTGGTGGCTGGCTGCAACCATCAGGAAGTGTTTTCTCTCAAAACTATATTCTCCTTCCCACCAGTTCTCAAAATTGTCAGTCCAATCTTGGATAATGTGAGAACTTCAACATCATCGGACTTCAGCATCATCGGACTTCAACATCATCGGACATCAACATCATCGGACTTCAACATCATCGGACTTCAACATCATCGGACTTCAACATCATGGGTTCCAGTACCTGCAGAGGCCTGCTGAAAACGGACAACTTTGTTCTACTTTGTCTGCGTCAAAGTAAGAAGATGACTTCTGCTTCTTAAAGGCTCTCTTTTGGTATTTTCATGTTGATTCATTCTTGTCTGCTCTTTGTGCATAATGTGGTGTAACTCTGCATTGTGTGAATTCACACAATGGTTGTTGTCATGCTGTTGTTTGCCGTGCACACGATGCACTGTTGCACATGTGTTTTGGATGTTTCTCTTTATTTGTGTGTCTTTGCGAGCGACATGCGTCTTTACATGATGCCGCTGGTGATGCGGTTTTTAAGGTATTTGTGCTGCCTCTCACACATTACACTGTTGCAAATGTGTTTTGTACGGTGCTGTTTGTTTGTTTTTGGATTTGCAATCTGCGTGCGGCCTTTAGGCAACGCTGTCGGCCATGTTGTTTCTTGTGTGCCACCATGCACGTAGAGCCCTGTTATAGTTGAGTTGTATGTGCAACAGTCTCGGCCCTCACATGCAAATCATATACCCTCCCTACAGATTTGCTCTAGCACTCAGCATGTGTGTGTGTTTGTGTGTGTTTGTGTGTGTGTGTGTTGGAGTAGGATCACGAAACAATGAGCAGTGAAATCTCTCTCTCACTCTCTCAATTTTCATGTTGCTTTATTGGCATGAAAAAAAATGCATCTGTGTTGCCAAAGCCTGAGAACAAACATGCACATAAACAACAACAATGAGTAAATACGTCTGATATAATAATACAAGTTAACAGGATACTTTATCATATAATTGTAGATACTAAACAAATAATGTGCATGTCCCTCAAAGGGTACTTTGAAACAGTAAATAAAAAAAACTGAAAATAAAAATGATAACATGTAAAATTCTCTATTGGTTTTGCCTTGTATTGTGGTAGGAGAAGACATATTTAGCTGTTAGCCATGCCATGCTTCTCTCTCTCTCTCTCTCTCTCTCTCTCTCTCTCTCTCTCTCTCTCTCTCTCTCTCTCTCTCTGATAGTACAACCGTGTAATTTATATACCTCTGGCCCTGCAATTTTAGAGACTCCCACAAAACTCAGATCATAACACTTACTCTGATTCCAACACATGAACGGGTCTTCTATGATATTGTATCGTGTACACAGTTTAGTCGTGTGGCAGTAACGACTATTTTAAGGCACCACACAAATTAAGAACAGAAAAAAGAGGAGGTTTAGGTGAAATCACGGCCTCTCCCGGTGCACAAACGCCTGTTTCCTGCATAGAAGTCTAACTTACCCCAGGACATGGACTTTACTTCCCTGCTTTTGGTGCATCCAGTAAAAATGCACAGAAGAGGCATTACTTTTCATAGCTACATGATTAACATAAGACAAGAATAGCCTGAGATTTACGTTGATTAATCGGCAGAAGTATAATAATATACTAATTTGTATGTTTTCCTTAGTCCATAATCACCTGATGATAATATAACTATTGTGTCATGATCCTCTTAGAATGAGCCGTTTATATCTACATAGAGTCATGTTGCTCCAACATGTTTCTCCAGTCGGTCAGAATGGAACACTGCAAGATATCGCCATTCACGTTTTACACTAGATGTCACCAAATCTCACTGATTCTTCAGAGCATTATAGGAATGAGGGAACTAAAAACTGAACAATTAAGCTATTTTTCAATTGCTCATTTTGGTCTACGTTCAATTCAAATTAGCCTATAGAGCCCACAATTACTGTGATTTAACTTTTTTTTTGCTGTTAAAATTGCTCCATCGAGAAGTGGTGTTAAAAAGACAAAGAGAGAAAGTGGCAAAGTATACTGAAAATCAACAGCATGATAAGCCAGAAGTGGTGGAAACGGGACAGATCGGAGAGTTGCAGAGACCAAGACGTTTTTACCAACAGGTTTATTTCCTGAAACTGTTAATGAGAATTTCTGAGTCCCCAGACCGTTGAGAAAGAGTGCTGAGTCAGTCGGCAGTGCAGCTGTGACGCTGAACATAAGGATATGTATATATATACTTCATCCTCCAAATAAATTAAAGATATCATTCACACCAATACAAACGCATTTTCGTGGTAAGTGTTAAAATGACTTTTTCATCAGTTTTTATTGGATGCCAGTAAGGATTTTGCACATTCAATAACTTTAAATTGAAGTAGCTTTGTGTCAGCTGTTTAAAAGATAGTGTTGGAATTCAATCTGCTGAACAAACTGGGAGCAGTCTTCATTTGGAGTAGAAATGAGTGGGGCACCAGTGGGAAAATGCAATATTGTCTGCTCTTCCCTCACTGGACAAGGTCAATTAGAGAAGGACATGGATTGGCAATCAAACCTGACACCAAAGATTGACTATAGTGATTATAACCATGCAGATGGGGGGCTTTAAAGGTTATTAATGATGATTTATGGAATTAATTAAAGAAGTAAGATAGGATTCCGTGCTTTAAATACATTATATAAGTCTGGCTGAGGGAACATTTACCACTGGCGGGAACTCCAGTTATAAATGCAATATGTTCCATGACTGGATGGTTTGTCATTTGGACTGTGGTGGAGTTATGATTATGATTGCAGAGAGGGAAGATGGATTAGCTGAAGAGACGCAACATAAATATCAAATATGAGATTCCTTGGATTGATTCCGTATACATTTGTCCCAGCATTATGCATGCATCGCATATGACACATGCATTGTCTATTAATAAAAATACTTCATATTGGGCTACATTAGATGGCAAAATGTGTTATGTCTCCATCTTTGCTAAGGTGTCTTTGTGCTTCTTTGGGATTGTTAGTGAGTTTGGGTTTTCATGATGAATTTTATTGCTAATGTCAAATACTTGGCACTTTTTTTTGTGCAACTCTCTAAATATGTAGCCCTTGAGGGGAAAGATATATAAATATTGCGGAAAAGAAAAGTTTTCAATACACTGGTTGGATATATTTTACACCAATGTACTCAAAACAAAAAAGCTTCAGAAGACATATGTTGCATTGTTGTTGCATTGTTTTCCAACTAATGAAGAAAGATGTGCTTCCAAGCTCACATCAAGTAAAGTTGCAACACATACATGTTTTATTTGAAAATCTTGTATGTTATAACCTTAAAGAAAAGTCCTTTTTTTTACCCAGTGGCCGTTTCAGACTATGAGACAGCTCTTCCAGGTTGTTAATCATTCCCCGTGCACAGTCAAAGCTGACATGATCATTTGATGCATTACTGTGTAATGCTGCAGTAATTAATTTTTCCTTTAACAAGGCAGGCAAGCGAAGCCAGGCTGCCCTCTTTTTCTACCATGTCTCAGTCGTTTATTTCTTCATTTTCTCTCAACTTACTGTAGGAACAATCTCCGTCGTACTGGAGCATGAGGAAATGGGACCGGGGGAGTGGTGCTCTTTGCTAGGGTGTCTAATCGGGGTTTTAGCACGCTGACCAATATATCTAATATCGATGATTGTTGATTTTTATGTAGTTTACATGTAGTCAGGGAAGCTTGACTTGGCACAAATATTCTTTGTCTGTGCTGAACGTCTCTGTTTTCAAACGTACACCCACATGTGCGAGCAGCAGAGTCAAAAGAAGGTCTCCTATTGCTGTCCACTGGCAAAGTTGAGGGTTAAAGGCCCTTGCTTAAAGGCACCTGATCGTTATTTGTTGACATAGGTCAGAGTGAGTCATTCACTTTCCATGCAGAGGTTTTTTTCGGCCAATCGGGGGATTTGAACCAGATGGCCTTGACGTGTTACCTCTGCGCTAAATTGTGTTTCTTGCTGCAGATCTTTGGTGGTTATCAAAGTCAGAGCTAGACTGGTGTTAGGTTTTGGTTTTTTAGTTTTATTTATTCAGGGAAGAGAGAACACCCTCACATTTGCACAGCTACACTTAATACTAGTGCAACCACAGTCCAATCTGCCGGCCATAGAGCACATCCACTGGAGCAGGAGGGGTTAAGGGCCTTGCTCCCTGGTAATGAGGGAGGGACAAGTGCTTACCCCACCCAGATTTCATCCTGTCGGCCTGGTGATGGAACCAACAACCTCCTTGTCACAAGCTTGCTTCTCTAAGCTTTGGGCCACCACCACCCAGGTCAAAACATAAGATAAGGACACTGATATGTGCAATGTGCTTGCAACAGTTGATTGCCAGATTTCAGTGAAATCTTACTACCTTAACCATTTTAATTTGATACCCTTTACATATTCTAACTCACGTCTGTCCAGTAGCAAAGCAGTTTTTTTTTTTTTCTGGACACAGCAGTCACATAGAAGTAGACGACTCATTCAATTTCTGAGTAGACAGTGTTAAAGGTGAGGTAAAATTGTGAAAAGCCAGGTTTTAGCCAAAGAATAACACAACTTCTCAGCCCACTCCACCCACGAGGGAGAATGAATGTGTGTGCATGTTCTAGTTCCTTGATAAAAAGTTACAGTACTTACAAAAAATAAATGTGAGAAGAAATGTAAACTAGGACTCCCAAGGTGCTCTTCAATAAAAAGCATCCGATCGCCAAAGTTGAAATGCTGTTGCACGTATCACGGTTAGGATTTGGTGTATTTAATTTTCTCAATTAACTGTTTATTAAATCTTTAGCCATGTTACCTGCATGCCTCTATGAATGGAAATGGTAGTCTGCCGGTCTGTAAATATCTCAGCAACCGTTTGATGGATTGCCATTCAATGTGGAACACCGTCCCATGAGGACACAGCCTACTGCCTTTGGGGATCCTCTGACTTAACCTCTAGTTCCACCATAAACTGGATTTTTGTGGTCTTGAGTGAAATATCTCAACAACTGCATGGAAGATTACCATAAAATGTACTACATACAGTACATTCAAGTTCCTCTCAGGATGAATGGTAACAACGCTGGTGATCCCTTCACTTTTCCTCTAGTGCCACCACAAGGTCAAAATATTACTTTCTCCAGTTTTTAACAATTTACTGCATATGTATGTGCAATACAATGTGCTTATTTTGAAATCTCCAGAAATCTCGTAGTGACACAGGGACCCTTGATCAAACCTTACAGATACTGCTAATAAGTTCATAACATAAAAACCAGAGGAGAGTCGGGTGATTTGAAAATCTGACTGCGGAGATTATGCATCACCAAGCATGCCTCAGGTGCTTGTTTGGGAGTTGGGGTGGACTGATACAGTTGATAAAATGGAAGCGTATCTGTTTCATGAGATGATTAATTTTATGGTGGGTTCCCAAATGCGGCAACAAAGAGTTCCACATTTTATACAGCTCTGATTGGTGCCTGTAGCTGGCCCCCTCTCAGTAACAATGGCAGCTAAGGAAAACACAGTATCAGCAGTCAGTTTGGTACCCGCCATTTCAACCTCACTAATATATACAGTGTATATATACTGCCGGTCAAAAGCTTGGGGTCACTTAGAAATTTCCATTGGACCCCATTATAGACGGAATATCGGCTGAGACCAGTTGCATTGTTTGTTTTTAAATCAAGGCAGCAGTTTTCAGATTACATTATGTGCTTACATATTTGCAAAAAGGGTTCTCCAATGTAGCAATGAATGGTTGCTGATAATGGGCAATGTAGATATTGCATTAAAGATCAACCACCCACTCAGATTATCAGGTATTCTGTCTGTAATGGAGTGGTATGGAAATTTGTAAGTGACCAAAACATGGACCGATATATATATATATATATATATATATATATATATATATATATATAAACACACTAGGTGAAGTATATTATCATTACCATGGAGACTCTAGTGTTTCTGTGTTAAGGAGTACCGAGGAGATCATAACACCTCATTAAAAGAAAACTTTGAAATGGAAATTAACAATAGGGAAAGTTACGTTTGGAGCCTCCCACTTGGCAAGTCTGATGGGAGTTTCCAAATCGGCTACTTGGAGGAACAGGAGCACCTGGAGGAAACTGTAACACAAACAAGGCTTTGCTAGGAAGTAGAGTTTAACACTGAGCAACATCTACTGTGTTACTGTTTCATTAACATACGAAGGCCAATAGCAACAAGGGAAGTCAAACCAGCAGAGAACATCTGGGAGGTTGTTTTTAGATTTCGACAATGACTATGAAACTCAAAAAAGACCAAAAGAAGACTGAGAAAAGAGAGAAAGGGACATGTATAAGTGGAAGTAGAGGAGGTGAGGCCATCAAAAAGCACATTCTACATGGTTCAGGAGACTAATTATACAAGAAGGCCAAGCTAAGTTGACCACTTCAGAGAGTTTGCAGGCTACACAGGGACCAAGCGACATGGATACCCCATTCAAAGGAGGGAAACAGCTTCTCATGCATGCCTTATTACCCCGAAGACCTACGTCTGTGGCAGATAAGTCACCTACTCCTTCTAGCCTTGCTCCTCAGTGGACACAGATCCTGTAATGATACATTTTACTTCTGGCGATTTCCAGTTTGATGGGTAGAAATGTGAAAACAAAAAAAGGAAAACTGTGCAATATGGGACATCATCTCTGACCCCCATCAAAGAGATCTCTCTTCACATCGTGTCGTGAGGCGAAACAGTGCCAACCCCTCATTTTCCTGCGGTCCATCTCTAATGGGATTTTGGTTTTATATTAAGTCCACCTTCCCCTCCCCAGCCTCCCTTTGTCCTGACACTGTGGTGTGAGTGATTTGAATTTAAAAAGTGGCTAAATCCACAGAGCAGGCTTCAAATAGGATTGTGTGCGCCTTTCACTGTTAAACAGGGCCTTCCAGGTAAGCCTGTCCTGTAAAGTGACAGAAAAGGTGAGGAGTGCAGTTATGTAGGGCATCACTTACACACAGAGGAAGCTCTCATTGATCGCCTCGTACAAATCCGATTGTTCAGTCCCAGAATTTCTGACTGCCAGTCTTCATCAAAAGGCACCAGCTGAAAGTCACTGGAGTATTCCATGAAAAGTCAAAGCACTGTGTTTTTGTACATCTTTTTCAATATTTACAATAATGAAGAGGGGTGTGATTCTGTTAAATACATGATTCAAGGTCAGGTACGGAGAAGCATCAGTTACACTGAGCGTTCAACTCCTTTAGATTTACCGTCCATCATATGAAGTGCTGCGGCTATATTAATACTGCATGATAGCTTGCATGATATAACAGCATTTTTAAAGCTTAATGTGATGTTCTGAAATAATTCCATATGATACTAGACTATAAATCTACATTATAGTGTTCAGCACATCATTTTCACCATATTTGCCATCTTAGTTTAGTTTGTTAGCATGGTCAGAGACAAAGAATATTTCTTAAAAATACAACTTAAAATGTGTATGAAATTACTCAAGTATTTTTAGATTTGAATTTTTTACTGTATCATCCTCTGCTGTAAAGGTAGTGTTTTGTGTGTTTTGTACTTAGTTACATGTAAAACGGCAGATATTGGAAATACTGTAACATTTGCTAATTAGCCCAAACAACAATCTAGCTGAGGTCGATGGGAATGTTATAAACACATAGAAAGTGTAACCACATGGTGGAGCTAGATGAAAGTAAACAAAAAGGTCATTACAATTCATCCTGAAGGGCCCTCGATCAGGTGTACAGAGTCCCATGGCAAACCATCCAATGGTTGTCAAGACGTCTCAATCAAAATCAAGTGTCACCAACGACCTCACGGTGGCACAAGGTGGAAACGTCAGGGGATCACTAAAGTTATTAGGATTGATCATTTATAAATTTAATTTATACTCTTTCTCGATCCCCTATGGGGAAATCTCAGCCACCCCCATCTTCTAGGAATTACAACTGTCTAGACAAGATTTTGTATCACTCCTTCTAATAGATGTTAAGATATATCCCAGAATGAGTGAACATCTTGACTTGATATGGCAGTAAAGGAAAAGTGAGAAGAGCATATTTTAGTTGAGATATTTTAGTCTGGACCAAAAACATCTCAGTGGTGGACAGACGGACCCATTACAACAACTGCCCAATGCTATATTTAATTTAATTTCAAAATGAAAATAAATATGTAAAGCTGTTGCTCAGTTCTCTTCTTTTTCCTCTTAAATAAGTGAAATATAACATTCAACCACGACCAAGATAAAATGTCTGTCACTGATTTATTGGCATGCATCTGTCAGTGTATGCTTTCAGTCTTAATCTGGTTGACATGTTCAGTGTCATAGCTAATTACAGAAGTAATACATTGGTCTATTAGTAACTGCCGCAACAGCCTTAGAGTCATTTCTACCATAACTAGTTGGGACATTTGCATGCACAACGCCATGGCAAAGGCAAGAATGTTTACTGTTTTCCAAGGAAATTGTACTTTTTTGAGCTATATACTGTAATTATTCAAGCCTCTGTTATGATCTGGTCAACATAATATTGGCATTACCATCTGTCTATGGAAGATTCCTTTCCTTACCTTGATCAGATGGTTTAGGATTAATTTATTGGTGGTGAGGTGATACGTAGAGATGTGCAGTTCCCCCTTTTTGGTTTTGTCACAGATCTCCCATAAGATATCCCAAAGCAATCCCCAAATAATCAAATTCCGCCCATTGGACACATGCCTCAAGGCACACAATTCTTTGGAAAAATAGTCCAGTATTTTAAAAACAATATATACATTTTTGAGAGTTCTGTATTTTGTGATTTGCAGCCAATGCAAAAAGTAGTGTGCTTAACGTGTACCATAGCCTTGGAGTGAAAACAAAGCATTATTTGAGGCTTAAGGTCCACTCACTTACTTTTTTCTGGCAAGGACTTTGACAGGATGCAGATTAAACACCAAAAGGGAGGGGGCCTCGGGTAAGACCAAGGACTAGGTGGTGGGACTATATCTCCAACCTGGCCTGGGAACGCCTCGGGATCCCCAAGTTGGAGCTGGTTAATGTGGCTCGGCAAAGGGAAGTTTGGGGTCCCCTGCTGGGGCTGCTGCCCCCGCGACCCGATACCGGATAAGCGGATGAAGATGGATGGATGGATGGACAGATATCATCAACCAATATTCAGTAGAAGAAAACGTCTGTAAAAGTTTGAGAAAACCCCATGGGCTAATGAGATGAAAGTTTTGAGAGAAGTTGGATGTTGAGTCAAGTGTTGTTGTTGTTTTTATGTCAGATTTGATCATTTTGACACGTTTTGTTTCTATAAGCCACTTCTATATTCTATTCCAAATTACAAATATTTTCTCAGCAATGAAAGAACATTCAGTTACTTTCAATGAAACTGTTGGTATAACAATTCCGAAAAGTATCTTAAAAGACACAACTCCCTGCTTACGGTCAACCACTAATGTTTATTGCAGTCAAATAAAAGATATTATGCAGAGGAATTTTGGTTAAGACAGAAAATATGACTCAAACTGTAATTTCAAATGTCACCTCCGTGGCAGAATTCTTTATTTGTAATACATTTTTTATTTGTAAGATAGATTTTAACAACAGACAGCATGCTGTACCTGTGCTTGAGCTGTTTTAAATCTATAACTCTAAATTATATGTAAACACAAATGCTACATCTAATCCTCTTTAAACACAAGCACAAAACCAGAGATGGCTAAAATAGTGCCTAATAAAACATGCATCTACATACAGTATACAGGATCTGAACCATGCGTACTCTATATTTCTAAGTTAATTTCTCAAATTTGTGAATACAAATGTTATAACTACTCCAAGCACACATCCACAAGCACAAATCCAGAAAATATCTCAAATAATGACTAATAAAACACTTATCTACATATATAGGATCTGAACTATATGAACTTTATAATTCTACACAAAGAAAATTCCTTCTCTCCAAACAGTCCCTGTGAGGCAAAATCTCCCCGGTCTGTGACATTGTCCCACAGTTCCTCCTGGGTGCAGGGCAGGCAGGCGGGGGGTGCAGCAGAGGCTTCTCGTTCACCCACAGCCACTCTCCTGCCAGGAAACGTAGACCTACCCATACCTCTGGTGTCTGGGCATCCAGGATCGCTCTTCTGGCATCTGAGTTGTCGCCTCCAAAGTCCATGTCTGGAAGATCGTAGGTTTGACCTGAGGATGGGTCGTTTGAATTGGAATCGAGATTCCTGCAGTGTTCCAGAGCCTGCTCCCATGTCTTGTTCTCTTTCACCAAGATTAGATTATCATAACACACAAATGCACGTTGGTCACCGCAGAATTCATCATGCCAAGATGAACCTCCCGTAGTACCACAATCCTCTTTTCCCTGGTAGTTATCAGGCTGATTGTTGATGGTACTCCACTTTCTATAGCTGCTTGGATCTCCATCAGACCAATCCCAGTCATTTTGATTACTTTGGTCTCTATATAGACCAATCCAACAGAGATCCTGATCACTGCAAATACTCTGTAGTGCATCAAAGTCTTTCTGATTTCTAAAAGTGGCCAGGTCAATACGTTGCTTCCTGCAGTACTTTTGGGCCGAAGTCCAGTTCTTCTCGAGCGAGACATAAACATACCTTCTTTGACGCACGAGCAGAGGAAGGCAGAAGATGAAGTTAAGGATGACAATGAAGAGACAGGTGGAGCAGCACTTCATCAACATGATTCCTCGGAGCTGACATGACTTTGCGTCAACTTTCAGCATTCAAAGCTCCTTACTCTATTTCCCTTGTTAAATATCTCAATTTAGAAGCGTTTAACTCACTTGGACAACCCTACCATCCCTCCCCTGACGGTCCCTGTAAGTCAAACTGACCAATTGTATTGCCCACATAATTATGGGATGGCATCAGAACACACACAACAAACAGGCACACCCAGTGACGGACTTATTTAATTTAACTATTTTATCAGATTATTAATGCCAATGCATTTCTTTATACTTTGCATTTCTAAACATAATGAAGATCAATTTTAAAATGTATTTTTTGCTTTATAAACAGGCAAAGTGCACATTGAAATACTTTGCTGTTTTAAGGCAAAATGTTTGTTTTTCATCCATCTGTGGTTCATCATCCATAGGCACCCATTATAAAGTCTCTATTGGAGTTGAATGTTTGAATCACTGTCAACCAATGACTATATATTTCAAGTTAAGTAAGTTGTATTTACTGTAAACAAATGACCAATTTGCCTCAAGGGGCTTTAGAATCTGCACAGCATGTAACACCCTCTGTCCTATTGACCCTTACTTTGGATGATGAAAAAAAGAAAGAGCCACAGGATGAACAGACATGCAGTGGAATAGAAATTCAAATTGTTCTTATATTAATGATGAGTAGAGCAGTCGACTAAACTAAAGTTGCCTCTAAAATGTAGAATTACACTATGAGTAAATGTAATTTGCACTATACTTTAAAGTAAAGTTCCTAAAACATGTTCCACAATTCTCACACCTTTCTTCTATTTGTTTAAGTAAATCAGAGAACCAGGCACAGGATCCTTTCATTCAAATACCTATTGCATTATTATGTAAACTGTGAGTCACCTTCGACATTGTCAAGGTTAAACAGGGCAGTGGAGAGAAGTGACTTGCTTTAGTTGGATTAATGTGCATGGTGTTTGCAGCTAAGGTCCGTAACAGTGCCAGTTTAATCCATTTCAAACACAGGGGCCAGACAGTGTTTTAGGGGCGGAAGTGAAATTAATTCTAATATGATGTGCTCATCTCAGCAGTGACGATAACAAGGTTTTCTTACAAATATACTGTTTGTATATGTAGTTTCTTAGCATTCATTGGGAAAGTGTCATGCATCCTCAGCCCTGTTTCCTCAGCCTTATGTTCCCTCAGCCCTATGTGCCCTGAACCCTATGTTTCCTCAGCCCTACATTCCTCAGCCCTACGTTTCCTCAGCCCTACATTCCTCAGCCCTACGTTTCCTCAGCCCTACATTCCTCAGCCCTATGTTTCCTCAGCCCTACATTCCTCAGCCCTACGTTTCCTCAGCCCTATGTTTCCTCAGCCCTATGTTTCCTCAGCCTCATGTTTCCTCAGCCTTGTTTCCTCAACCCTGTTTCCTCAGCCCTGTTTCCTCAGCCCTGTTTCCTTAGCCTTATGTTCCCTCAGCCCTATGTGTTCTGAGCCCTATGTTTCCTCAGTCCTACGTTTCCTCAGCCCTACATTCCTCAGCCCTATGTTTCCTCAGCTTCATGTTTCCTCAGCCCTATGTTTCCTCAACTCCATGTTTCCTCAGCCTTGTTTCCTCAGCCCTATGTTTCCTCAGCCTCATGTTTCCTCAACCCTATGTTTCCTCAGCCCTATGTTTCCTCAGCCTTGTTTCCTCAGCCCTGTTTTCTCAGCCTCATGTTCCCTCACACCTATGTTCCCTCACCCCTGTGTTTCCTCATCCCGGGTTCCTCAGGCCTGTGTTCCCTCATCCCTATGTTTCCTCAACTCTGTTTCCTCAACCCTATTTTCCCTCAACCTTATGTTCCCTCAACCCCTATGTGCCCTGAGCCCTATATGTTTCCTCTACCCTATGTGCCCTGAGCCCTAACCCTAACCTCTAAACAAATATCATCAGTATAGCTGCAGCAGTGAATACAAGGTCCTTTGTCCAAAACTTAAATACAATCAGGGCTGAGGTATGTGGGCTGAGGGAACATGGGGCCCAATTTTGATGCAGGGAAAATGTCGTAGAAATGAGGGAACATAGGGCTGAGGGAACATAATTATCACCCCCATACATCAACATGCATCACTACAAAACAAATTATCGGATACAGATACAGAACAGTGTGAATACTAAGAGATTGTAGATTAAAAACATTCACAGATCTAACAGGTTATGTTCACATCCAAATGTAGCACATACATGGGGTACACGAATTACTCAGTCTACAAGGTCTGCGGTGTTCTTGTTACTTTAAGCTCATTGTGCAGCACAGCTTGAAAACAAAACACAATTGATGATATTCTCACCAGCAGCATCAGCCCTTCTTCACAGGCTCATTTACAGATCACACATTCAACCGGTGATGGAACGACCGATAAATGCAGTACTGGAGAAAGTCCAAATTTTTCAAAGCCCCGCAGGCCGTGTCCCTGCGACTGTGTCCGTGTAGACAATGCACTGCAACAGAACAGCGGCGATGACCAGGCAAACAACCTGCAGTACGTAAAATGACTTGCTTGATGTGTTCTAGTTATTAAGGAGTTACCTACACAGGTGGAAACAGAGACACATTTAGAGGCACAGAGAGAAGGTGTGCGCCTTTGAATTACTTTATTTCAGGTCCATTCCCCTTTTCTTCCATGTAGATGACATGTCCACTGCATATGTCGCTGTGATGGTCATTGTGGTTGTCGGTTGACAGAACTCCATCGCTGCTAGGTAACCAGAGTTGATATCATTAGCAACCAGTGGCGGCTGCTGCTCTTTCAAAGAGGGGAAGCTCATTTTCGGCCTACATCATAAAAAAGCAGCCATTTATTTATTATATTATAATCATGTATAGTATATAATAATATAATGATTATTTTAATAATACTACATGACATCTGAGATATCAAGAGGCATGGCTAGCAGTACATTTTCTTTGTCACTTCCAGTCAGTCAGCTAACTTCACACCAGGAGAGCTGAAAACACCTGTTACTTTTCCCCATCTTTTACAGTAAATCCATTTTAGGTGTTACTAAATCAATCCTAGGTGTTAATAAATTAACTTTAAGTGTTAATAACTTAATCTTTAATAATAACAATAATAATACATTTTATTTATAATTCACTTTTCATCAACCGATCTCCAAGTGCTACAGGTAATCTTGGTGTTAAATCAATCTTAGACGTTAATGTATAAATCTTAGGCGTTAACTCAATTTTAGGTGTTAATAACTCAATCTTAGGTGTTGATCTGTCCCGCTGTTTAATTTTCCGTTTCTCCTTGTAATGAAGACTTTCAAATGGCTTTGCCAAAATCCGGTCGGCAATATTAGCATTGTCTGCTTATGTGCTCAGTTTGTTAAAGGGCTAGTTCACCCCTACGACACTAGCCTAGTATATTAAATATTTTCAAAAATCACAGCAATCACTAATAGGGATCACTGGGGAGTCCGCTTTGCTTCGGTTGTTGAGAGAAAACCCCACTGCAGTTGCCATACAGGTCCAGGTTTGTTGCAACAGGGGCACTGGCAGTCCTGGCCCCCGCCTAGGTCTTAAAATCTTTTGACAAACTGAAGACAGCAGTCTAATTGCATCCTTCAAAACTCCATTTTGTGTGCCATTCTCTGGTTCTCTCTATTTTTCCTTCCAAAAAAACCCTCTTGTGATCCAAATGCAACTTTCAACTCCCAGAAAGAACTTTCCTGGATTTATGGTAAGACCTGACAGCTTGATCTTTTGCAAGATGTCCTTCATGAGAATGAGTGCTCTTGCCATGAGTGTCTTTGGATGAAGTCACACGGGTAAGCTGCTGAAATTGATTCTGTGCTAGAGAGAACTTTTTTTCTATCAAGATTGGGAAAATAACCTGGCCTGTCTTGAGACAGGTGTGGTGGTATGATGCCCTGGGACTTTGGTAGGATGATACGTGGCTGTACGAGAAATTATGTGTAGACATGAGTCCTTTTCAAACTTGGAATGTAAGAAATTAGCTGAATGCGAGAACGCAAATGTCTCCATTTCCATCATGTGACAGGCGCAAATCCGAAAGGATACAAGCATCCGAAAATCTGTTAAGATCTAACCGGAGAGACGGCGAGATGAGGGAACTTCTTTCGGCAAGAGCCTGTGCCGAAATCATCAGAAAATTAAAGGAATGAAAATAGACTTTGTTGATTATGACCAAATTTAAAACCAGGGCTGCGGTGGACATCAACATTGTGCTATGAACAAAAGACACTCCAATTTCCACACTGTGATTTTTTGCGTTGTGCACGCTCGACCCTGACGCCACGCCGGTCTGACACAGACAATCTCCTGTTCTGTGCTACATGTGTGAGTCGGGTATGCCTTTAGCCTGGAGACCTCCCGCCTCATGGCTCCTGTCTCATGCCCTTCCGGCTTATCCCATCGCCAAGCTTCGACTTTCTAAAATAAAGGCTTGCGCCTTGTCCGCTATGTTTCAAATTTCCAACCAAACAGTAACGGCAATCAAACAAAATGAATAAAATCCTTTAAAATATATGTGTCTATAAGATACAGACTATCATGCTTGTTAACTAAACACTTAAAAATAGATTTGGTGTTTTGGGTGTTTTGAACTAATCTGTAAGATAAATGCAGACTATCATGCTAAAAAATGGAACACTTAAAATATCATGGGTGTTTTTCAACTAAACAGTAACAGCAGTTATACAAATGAATAAAAATACTTTAAAAATATCTATCTATAAGACAAATGCCAACTACCATGCTAATGAATAAAATACTTAAAATATATGTCCGTCTATGATAAAAGTGCAGACCATAGACAAATTAAAAATCCATTTATTTAATGGCTGCCCTCTCTAATTTGTTATTTTGTATATTTTACCCCAGAACATAACATTGGATACACCCAGGCATGAGACTGGAACAATGAGACAGGAGGTCTCCAGGCTGCAGCCATACAATCTTGACATACTGTTTGTGAAGTGGAACTCGGCCATTTTTCTTTTCCGGCCCTGGTTTTCTGGACATTGTCCAGAGTTCATAAGAGAAAACAGCTATGAACTAATGTACAGAAGCATCTTTCTCACCTACAGCCTGAACAAAACCAGGACAGGGTTGCCTCTCTCATTCTTGCATGTGATGGTTCTCACTTCTCTGGGGGAACATACATCAGTCCCATTTGTTTGCTAGCAAGTTGCCAACAGCGCAATTTTCACTCCTGTTTATCTCTGGTCTTTACCAACTCCCAAGGGGAAATATCTGGCTCTTTAGATGCTGAACGTTCTGCTATGTTCCACAGCTGGTTGCTGAAGGTGTCTGTCTGCTGTTTATTGCAAAGCAAGTAGTGTATAGTGGGTTATTAGAGTTTTTTTGCTGATAACAGCTGTCTGTTGCAGTGGAAAACAACACTATGAGAGCTGTGACAGCGAACCAAAATGGCAAAGTTGCAGCCGGACTGTTAAATAATGAGCTGACACTCACTATAAAGCTCTGTAAAACTGTGAGGCGCTGCAGAGTCGGGTGATAATCTCTCTTTACATTGTCATTTGCCACATTGTTATAAATATCTATTATAGCCATGTTAAATTTTAATGCTGCAACAAGCTAGTTGTTAAGAACTTAGGAAGGGCTTCAGGCAGAGGCTTGCCAGTGCAACTCAATGGGGATTGGTCATGGAAGGAGTGTCATCTGTCATGTACTATTTCTCCATTTTTTGTCATAGTGATACTCTTTTTGTTTAACCTTCTACATTCTGGCCTGCCTACTATTACAATAAAAATTAGAGAAAGGACTTTCACCGATTTTAAGCCTTAATTCTAGCTCAGTCTGAAGTAGAACGCCCCAGACACGTCAGTTTTATCTTTGGCTCCTGTTTCATGGTTGGTCTCCACCACGTTGTTACTGGGTGAGGCATTGTCTTCTCATGTTCCTTGACCCATACTCTGACCTCTGGTGACAGAATCAGAATCTCACTAAACCTGTTCTGTGGTTCTGCTTGGTCACTTCCACTTCTGGGAGAGTTCCCTTGGTGGCACATCTCCCAGGGGACCTTGTCCTACTTGATGCCAAACTCTGTGGGCTTCAGTCGGAAGACCTTTACAATGACTTCACAGATAGCCAACAGGCATGTGATATAGGAAATATAGCATCTTTTTTTCAATTCCGGAAAGAAAATTGATTGTCTGATGGAAATTGGATTCTTGTGATGTCCTTTTACAGATCAACCATGAAGTTAGAGCACATGAGCCCGCCGTGGACACCTGAACTACGCAAAACATGGCACATTTATATATTATATATAAAAATATTTGATATCTCATCTTTCTGGACAGTGCATGTATCAGTTAATTCAATGTAACATATTGCACAATAACATCTACAATTGATGCAGCACTACTGAACAAAAGTAGTTTGTTTAAAGAGCCATGTATTTCTATCAAGAGCTAGTGGAGACCAAACTAGAGCTCAAAGCGAACATTGGACTTCATCAGGGGCCAGCCACAAATCCAAATTGCTTTTTGCCTGCTGGATACCTGCTAAATGACAACAACAACTTTATAAATTGATAATGCGTCAGTGTTGTTTATTCTGCTTGTTCCATTTTCCCCAAAGTGGCCCAAAGAATCTATTAATGCTGAGTTACTAAAACTTAACATGTATCTAACATGAACCACGGTTTATTTGCTGTAATCATCAAACAACTTCAACCATGTTGGCATTTTTTTTTTCACTATTTTGTAGAGAAATATATTTTTCAAAAACATTAGCATTGGTTATTTCACGTACTCCTGAGTTTGGCTTTATCGCGTTGGCCTAAACATGGGTTGAGGTTTAATGTTATGATCATGAAAATTAAAGTTAAAGATAAGTTCAATTCTAGGTATTTTTCATTGAACTTTTTCAAATTGGTACAAGTTGAGCCCTCGTTGCACAAGGTGTGCAGTGCTGCTGAGAAGGTTGGTTGACTCCAAGGAGGGGTATCTCTTGGGTGGGTGTGTGTGTGTGTGTGTATGTATGTATGTAGGTGTGTGTGTGTGTGTGTGTGTGTGTGTGTGTGAGAGCTGAAAATCTTCACAGCAACAGGAGGGCGAAGCCTTCAAGTGAGATGGTGAGATGTGTGGTTAGATGGAGTTCATGATCTGAAAGAGACTTTACTGGCTTGAACTCTGTGTACAAATCTTTGCGGTCAGGGGAACTTAGGGTCATTTTGTGAAACCACAAGGGTGTTCTTAAATGCTGGACTTCAGTAAACATGCTTAACTGAACTCTTCGTCTCATAATTTTTACTGTTTATCGATCCCCAGTGGGGTGTTAATTAGAATTTACACTCTGTTTTTTAGTAATCACTACACACAGGCCTGAAATACACACTCTTCATGCACAAATAGAGAGATGCTGGCTGGACCAGCATCCTGAGTGGGGTTTTATTTTTTTGGGGGGGGGGGGGGGGGGGGGGGGGGGGGGTACAGGGCCTTGCTAAAGAGCACCTGGCAGTAACCAGGAGGGGAAGTGGCATCTCTCCAGCTACCAGTCCACCACCATACTTTGGTCCGTATGGGGACTTGAACCATCGACCCTCCGGTTCCCAACCCAACTCCCTACGGACTGAGCTACTGCCCCCCGTTGCCACCCTACTCCAATTGATTCCTGTGTAAACTTAATTCAGATGAAAGAAGAAGTGGGAATAATAATTGGAGTCAGATCCGACAGGTCTTAGGGCCTTATTTTACACATAATTCCCTACAGTGTGTTGTGATGTTTATGTGCAAAGGACATAAGCAAGGCCCAAACTGGTCACGCTGACATCTTTGCATTGCAAATACTGTAAGTGTACCATAAGATACAAATGTTCCAGTGTGCATGGGTGTGTAAGGGTGAGATGTCTTGAGTCCTTTAATAATAAGATCATGTAGCTACAGGTGAGCAGAGAGTAAAAGACATCCTGCAGGGAAGGTAATGAAGAGAAAAAGAAAATTCTCATGATAGTAAATTTATCGTACAAATTTAAATATTGAGATGAAAAGTGCTTTATTCTAACCACAAAATAATGTTGTAATTTGGTGTTTCATTGCAGAACTGGTCTACATCTCTCCAGTAGTCTACTACAAATTACACATCTTGTTTCTTTTAATTAAACACATCCAGTTATCTTTAATGAGCAACAGCCGTCAACAACAAACGTACATTGGCGTTAGACAACAGATACTATGAAGAGGATTTGTGTTAATAACATTTACATTCATACTTGTCTGATTAAGTATTAAGAAAATATGGCTCACAAAACTCTACTTCTCCAGGTGTAATTTCTGAAAAGTGTTTATTTCTTTTACTATATGTAAATACATATTAAATACAATAAATACACACAATAGATTATAACATCAGACAGCATGCTATGATTCAGCATGTTTAACTGTCTTAGATACAGAAGTAATAGTTAATTTCTACTACTACACTTACTACAAGCACACATGCACAAGCACAAATCCAGAAAATCGCTCAAATATTGACTAATAAAACATGTATCTACATATATAGGATCTGAACTGGATGTACTTTATAATTCTACGCAAAGAAAATTCCTTCTCTCCAAACAGTCCCTGTGAGGCAAAATCACCCCGGTCTGTGACATTGTCCCACAGTTCCTCCTGGGTGCAGGGCAGGCAGGCGGGGGGTGCAGCAGAGGCTTCTCGTTCACCCACAGCCACTCTCCTGCCAGGAAACGTAGACCTACCCATACCTCTGGTGTCTGGGCATCCAGGATCGCTCTTCTGGCATCTGAGTTGTCGCCTCCAAAGTCCATGTCTGGAAGATCGTAGGTTTGACCTGAGGATGGGTCGTTTGAATTGGAATCGAGATTCCTGCAGTGTTCCAGAGCCTGCTCCCATGTCTTGTTCTCTTTCACCAAGATTGGATTATCATAACACAAAAATGCACGTTTGTGAGTGCAGAATATATCAAACCAAGACAGTTTTCCCGTAACAACACAATCCTCTTTTCCATCGTCGTTATCAGGCTGATTGTTGATGGGACTCCAATTTTTATAGCTGCTTGGATCTCCATCAGACCAATCCCAGTCATTTTGATAACGTTGGGCTCTATAGAGACCAATCCAACAGACAATGCCAGCGTGAAAATCGCATGGACTCTGTACTGCATTCATGTCATCCTGATTTCTAAAAGTGGCCAGGTCGATATGGTTCTCCCTGCAGTACTTTTGGGCCGAAGTCCAGTTCATTGTGAGCGAGACATAAACATACCTTCTTTGAAAGGTCTGAACGAGCAGAGGAAGGCAGAAGATGAAGTTAAGGATGACGATGAAGACACAGGTGGAGCTGCTCTTCGTCAGCATGATTCCCCGGAGGTGACTTGACTTTGCTCCAGAGACGCGTTGACTTTCAGCATTCAGATCTCTCTACTCTACTCTGTTGACTCCCCAAATCTAAAGGTTGACCAAAGACAGGAGCCTGAAATTGCCTCGGACAGTGCTACCAGCCCTCCCCTACATCAAACTGGCCAATTAAATCATCAGCTTTGATATGGGACGGCAAACCACACACACACACACACATACACACACACACACACACACACACACACGCACACACATTAAAGGAACAATTCAATTTAATGTACATACTTACTTTTGCTTTTTTGCTTTTGCAATATGTTAAGTATTCAAAGTAGGCTATAGTTAGTGAAGATGGATATTCATTTAATAACATATTTATTGCTTTGTCAACAGGCACAGTACACATGAATAGACATTTTTTTTCTTTCTATTTTGTTTCGGTAAATCAGAGAACCAGGCCCCGCATCCTTTCAGTCAAATATGCATTTTCATATTATTATGTAAACTCCAAGTCACTATCGACATGGCACATGGAGTTGTGTGTGTGTGTGTGTGTGTTTGTGTGTGTCATATAGTGCCATATAACAACTTTAGAAGTTGATAATACGTCAGTGTTGTTTATTCTGCTTGTTCTACTGTCCCCAAAGTGGCCAAAATAACTATTAATGCTGAGTTACTAAAACTTAACATGTAGGTGCCTAACATGAACCATGGTTTATTTGCTGTAATCATCAAATAACTTCAACCATTTTGGCATTTTTTTTTTGTGTTTTGTAGAGAAATATATTTTTCAAAAACAATGACAGTGGTTATTTCACGTACTGCTGAGTTTTGCTTTATCGGGTTGGCCTGAACATACTACATCTCTCCAGTATTCTACTCCAAATTACACATATTGTTTATTCAATGAAACACATCCAGTCATTTTCAATGACCAACAGCTGTCAACAACAAATGTATACTGGCGTCAGACAACAGTTACTATGAAGAGGATTTTTGTTAATAACATTTACATCCACGCTTGTCTAATTAAGAATCAACAAAATATGGCTCACACTGTGTAATTTCTGATACCACCTCAGTGGCAGAAATCTACTTTTTCAGGTGTAATATCTTAAAAGTATTTTTTATTAGGGGTCCAAGCCAAGGATGCGTGCACCGCAGTAATCGCAAGGCGATACGGGGTTCACCCACGCTGCAGCCTAAACCGTACATGGTGGCGATGCGCCTTTTTCAAGACTGATCCCAAACTGCGCAAAGACCTCAGACGCAAAAATGGACCCAGGTCCACCCCTAGGTGGCGCTATACCAGAAAAAAACGCGTTTGGCCCTATAACTCCCAAACCGTACATCGGACATTAAAAAACTTTATATCCAGGCTTTCCCTGGATCCATCTGAATCTCGTGATATAGGCCACGCCCATTTCCGCCTGGACTTTAATACTAGTAAAATCGCGATTTATCAAAAAACTACTTTTTCAACCTCCTCCTAGACCGTGCAATGGATCCACACAAAACTTAGCACATGGCATCTCCGGACTGACCTGACAAAAGTTGCATAAAGAATTTTTATTGAATAAAAATTGCGCATATTACGTGCAAACAAATTTGTGTAGCTTCTTCTAAGTATGAAAACATTGATTTTGGCATATCTCGGCCAAGATAAATACTATCAAAGCCAAACTTTAGACTATTACTTGCTATCACCCTCCGAGGCTCTGAAACAAATTTCACGAACATTGGCCACTAGGGGGCGCTACAAATACAACAAGTTTATATCTAATGAACCGCTCATCCAAATTTTACAAAATTTGATGGATACCATCTAGGCCCACTCTTGAGGCGGTCCTTACAGTGGGGTACTGATTGGTACAAGTGGGCGCGGCCTATGGGCCAACATTTAGATTAACCACTTAACCAAAAGTGAGTTACTTGAAATTGACAGGACAGATGTACAATGGGTAGCTGACCTGACTTACCAAATATTAATTTGTGGACCACTAGGTGGAGCTACAATGACGTCAAACGTGTGTTTGCCTATAACTCCTACATTATACATCACACATTTAAAGTCTTTACGTCCACGTGTTCACTACATCAAGCTGAGTCACAGGGTATAGGCCACGTCTATTTATGATTACATTTAATTTCACAAAATTGCTAAACCAACTTTTTCAAACTTGTCCTAGGCCGTAAGACAGATCTGCACGAAACCTGGTGTATAGCATCTCCAGATGGCCCTGACAAGAAGTTGTACAAAGAATTTTGCTACGTAATTGTGTGCGCATTAGACAACCAAACAAAGTTTCTGTAGTAAGCTACCAAACACATATCATCGTATCTCAGCCAAATTAAGTGGTTTCACTACACAACTTTATGGCAGCGTTCAACATTCTCCCTGGATACTCTGATCCAAATTTGGTAAATATGGGCCATTAGGGGGCGCTATAATCAACATTTATTTGTTTCATTTTGACACTCAATGCATTTAAATGGGAAATTTGCAATGGGAACATCTCTGCCACAGTAAATGCTATCAACATCAAACCTGTGATGATTGTTTGGCATGCCGCCCGGAGGCTTTGTACCAAATTTGGTACAGGTAGGCAATTAGGGGGCACTCTAATCAACGTAGATCAGTTTGGGCCTTCTTATCAAGCTTTTGTATCCAGCCTAGAAGCCCAGTGTTTTTTCGGAGTCACTGCGCTATTATTCCGTATTGTTGCCTCTCCGTATTTCCCGACGTTTGCCTGCCCCGCCTGGTCGCTTTGGGTTCCACTTTCTTGTGCTCCCTGGGTCGCTGGGGACGACTGGCGTGGGGAGGCTTGGACCCTGTTGTAACTGCGTGCAGTTCTAGTTCACTATTTGTAAATACACATTAAATGCGATAAATACATACAACAGACAACATGCTGTGATTCAGCTTGTTTATCGGTCTTAAATCTAGAAGTTATAGTTAATTCCTCAAATTTGTGAATGCAAATGCTACAACTACTCTAAGTACACATCCACAAGCACAGATCCAGAAGACAGCTTAATATAGACTAATAAAACATGTATCTACATATGTAGGATCTGAACTAGATGTACTTTATAATTCTACGCAAAGAAAATTCCTTCTCTCCAAACAGTCCCTGTGTGGCAAAATCTCCCCGGTCTGTGACATTGTCCCACAGTTCCTCCTGGGTGCAGGGCAGGCAGGCTGGGGTTGCAGCAGAGGCTTCCTGTTCACCCACAGCCACTCTCCTGCCAGGAAACGTAGACCTACCCATACCTCTGGTGTCTGGGCATCCAGGATCGCTTTTCTGGCATCTGAGTTGATCCCTCCAAAGTCCATGTCTGGAAGATTGTAGGTATGACCTGAGGATGGGTCGTTTGAATTGGAATCGAGATTCCTGCAGTGTTCCAGAGCGTCCTCCCATGTCTTGTTCTCTTTCACCAAGATTAGATTATCATAACACACAAATGCACGTTGGTCAGTGCAGAATATATCAAACCAAAATGTTTGTCCCATAGCAACACAATCCTCTTTTCCCTGGTAGTTATTAGGCTGGTCGTTGATAGAACTCCACTTTCTAAAGCTGCTTAGATCTCCATCAGACCAATCCCAGTCATTTTGATAACTTTGGGCTCTATAGAGACCAATCCAACAGAGATTGTTGTCCGAATAATCGCATGGACTCTGTACTGCATTCATGTCATCCTGATTTCTCAAAGTGGCCAGGTCGATATGGTTCTCCCTGCAGTACCTTTGGGCCGAAGTCCAGTTCATTTTGAGCGAGACATAAACATACCTTCTTTGCAAGGTCTGAACAAGCAGAGGAAGGCAGAAGATGAAGTCAAGGATGACGATGAAGAGACAGGTGGAGCTGCTCTTCGTCAGCATGATTCCCCAGAGGTGACTTGACTTTGCTCCAAGGACGCGTTGACTTTCAGCATTCAGATCTCTCTCCTCTATTCTGGTTACTCCCCAAATCTAAAGGTTGACCAAAGACAGGAGCCTGAAATTGGCTTGGACAGTCCTACCAGCCCTCCCCTATGTCAAACTGGCCAATTAAATCATCAGCTTTGATATGGGACGGCAAAACACACACACACACTCACACACACAACACATTAAAGGAGCTGTTTAATTTGATGTATATACTTACTTTTGCTTTTTTGCTTTCGCAATATGTTAAGTATTCAAAGTAGGCTATAGTTAGTGAAGATGGAGATTCATTTAATAACGTATTTATTGCTTTTTCAACAAGACACATGAATAGACGTTTTTTTCTTCTGTTTGTTTAAGTAAATCAGAGAACCAGGCAAAGCATCCTTTCAGTCAAATATGCATTTTCCTATTATGATGTAAACTGCAAGTCACTATTGACATGGCACATGGAGTGGTGTGTGTGTGTGTGTGTGTGTGTGTGTGTGTGTGTGTGTGTGTGTCTATGTCTGTGTGTGTGTGTGTGTGTGTGTGTGTGTGTGTGTGTGTGTGTGTGTGTGTGTGCCATAATGCCATAGCCTTTAGTTTTTTTTTGTTGTGTGTTGTGTCATACTGTACATGTGCAAAGGCCCAAGCAAGGACCAAACTGGTCATGATGATCCTCTGGTCATCTTTGCATTGCAAATACTGTAAGTGTACCATAAGATACAAATGTTCCAGTGTGCATGGGTGTGTAAGGGTAAGATTTCTTGAGTCCTGTGATAATAAGTTAATTTAGAGTGTGGTGAGCAGAGAGTAAAAAACCTCCCACAGGGAAGGAAACAGAAGATACTTTTGATAGGAGACGTGGGATAAAATGTGCTGGACACTAACCACAAAATAACTTATGTAATTTGGTGTTTTCTTGCTAAACTGGTCTACATCTCTCCAGTGTCTGCTCCACCAAACAAAACTGAGACAAATACTTGCTATGCAGTAGAACTCATATGGTATTTTCAGCATACATCAGTTGAAAAAAAAAAAAAGGCCAACCTTACCATATAACTTTGTTTTTAAATAATTTATACTATTTATTGATCTACACACACATGCTCAGGTCCTCTACATGCACTAATGGAAAGATGTCAGAGTGATTGGGCTGCCAGTGCAGGGCCAGCGCGCTGAGCAGTTGAGGGGGGTTCGGTGCCTTGCTCAAGAGCACCTAGACAGTGCCCAGGAATCTCTCCAACCACCAGTCCACCCTACCTTTGGTCTGTATGGGGACTTGAACCAATATAGTGTTTTTTGATAAGTAAACCATGTAAACCTATACTGGTATAACCTCTAAATACAATTACGAGCCTGGAAATGAGCAGAATACAAACACTTTAATGTCATTCTAAAAGCCCTGCAATGTAGAGATTTTGATAAGCTCATGAACAGGTGTTATATTGCTGTCACACTGCAGTACAGACAGCCCTCATGTGCGATATCAGAAACCTTAAACCAATATCTCACTTGTGTAGGACCTTTTTTCTATTTCGGACACATGCCTCAACCACTGATATTGGCTTCCCCGGGTATCTTATAATACCTAATTTGCTTTTTTCCTCTGCACAGCATGCTTTAAAAGAGGTAATTCTGCCTTCTGCAGACATTAGGTAAAATGTTGTGAAGATACTGAAGCTCACATAGAAATAACACTGGGCAAAACTTAATCAAATACTGTCAAGTGTACATCTGTGAACATTGGACATCTTAAAAGGCAACCGGTATAGCCTTGAGAATGTGATCAGGTCCCACGCAGTGAACTTGGTCAGCATCATTTCCATTTCAACTGGTCAGCTAAGCAGGGGTATCTTCTCTTTCCAGTTTGGAAAGCCTGAATCTGTGTGGTGAGATGACTGAATGACATCCAGCTTTGGAGCTTCAATGCATCTTAAAGCGCGACTCTCACCAATATTGCAACCTCGGGTCCTTTTGTGAATTTACCTGAGTCAAACCTTCGTTTCAAAGCATAATTAGGATGGAAACGTCACTTTTAAGATTGACTGTATTCTCGTTTTGGTCAAAAGGCCTTTTGAATAGGAGAGCTAGGATTGCATCAAAATCACTATTTTGAAAACACAAAGAAGGCTCGACACTACATGAGACTTTGCTCGAAGTATCACCAGGGGCTCCACACGTGAAATCCAGCACTGAGAACACTGTGAACATTGTGTTGTTTTTTCCGGTTGCCGTCCATCTCACCAGTCTCGGGGGGGGGGGGGGGGGGGGGGGGGGGGGGGGCAGTAGCTCAACCCGTTGGGCGTTGGGTTGGGAACCGGAAGGTTGCTGGCTCAAGTCCCCACATGGACCAAAGTATGGTGGTGGACTAGTAGCTGAAGAGGTGCCAGTTCACCTCCTAGGCACTGCCAAGGTGCCCTTCAATAAGGCACTGAACCCCCAACTGCTCGGGGCGCTGTTCCATGGACAGCCCCCCCACTCTGACATCTCTCCAATTAGTGCATATAGGTACTGAGCATATGTGTGTAGCTCAGGCCTGTGTGTAATAACACAATTATAATTTCCCCTTCTGGGACTAATAAAGGATGCATTGTTATTATTAAAAGAGTCTCAGTCTCCGAGATCTCTGAATGCAACGTGACAGGGGGGAGAGTCAAGATGGAAAGCTCCTAAAGCTTAGTTCCTTATAAGTGCAGTGGTTTTGTCGTTTTGTGGTTGAAAAAAGAGCCTCGTATGAATGAGAACGAGATTTCCTCCTGTGGCGTCCGTTCATTCGCAGTCAGAGATCGAGTCTTTTTGACTGACAAGATGGCGGCTAGCGTAAACAACGACTGCTAAAAGGAGTTGTTAAAACCGTTTCTTTTAGTAAACTGTGTACACAAGCCATGTTCTCAATGCTGAGGTCACGTGTACAGCCCCAGGTGATTTGGAGCCTAGGATCATGTTGGGTCGAGCCGTCTAACAGGGCCGATGATGACTTGTTGGAAACTAACATTAAAAGAAGGGAACCGTACATTGTATGCAACATCTGCTAAAGATGTTGCAGGAGTGTACTATAAGAGATGAAGTATGATGAGGACCAAATTAGTCTGGCTCAGCGGAAGTACATTTCCAGGTTAATGGCCTTTTGCTCCCGTGTGTTGCCGTTCTCAAACTATGTTCGCTTCAGAAAACCACAACAAACGTCAAACTAGCGCGTTACACGCTTAAAACGTCAAGTTTTGAAGATGTTTTGGATCATGTGACAAGGCAGGGGACTGCAGGGATGTGTTGGGACTGGTTGCTCTAAGTAACTTTAAATTGATATTGATCATTTCCCTGTTTTCCCTGCAATACATCCTCCTGCTCCAGTTATATTTGCACTAGTCATAATCGTCTTATAATACTTTTGACTTTTGCATACTTTGTATTCCACGTACATATATTTATACTGTTTCTCTATTTACTTGTCTTCTGTTTCTTTTCTTTTTTCGGAGCCTTGCAACTTAGTCTTGCTCAGCTGTATATGTAAATGTGCTGTTAAATGACAATAAAGTCAATTGGTGTGTATTCCTGTGGACAAAGTACACACAGGGATACACTAGTAGGGGAAAATTCAGTTTAACCACGTATCCAGCTAATTTAAATAGCTGAAGTTACTGTATTGCATCAACAGTTAACTTAATTTAATCTTGTATGTGATTGTAAGATTATGATTGGTTTAACCCTCGTGTTGTCTTCACTTCCGGGACCCTCTCGTGTCCCTCGGGTCAAACTGACCCGGGACTTATTTGGGGTTTTAAAAACAATTCTGAAATAGATTTTTACTTCATAATCCATTAACACATACTGTCTTTATCTCAATTTCAAACCATTGAGAAACATATGTGTTTAGGGAATGCAATCAGTCTCAATTAAAAATGGAAGTGTGATTTGTTTTTTTTCACAAGGTCATTCATTGTGTTAAAAATCCACTATGTGATCCTTCTTATCTTGGAAAAAACATACGTAGTCATATTCACAATAATTTCTGAATTGAGTCAGTAATACATCACGGAATATATACAGTATATTTTTATGGTTATATTTATTACAGAAAATAAGGCAAGGCCATTGATTTTCAGGTAGAAAAAATGTATATTTGTACCAATTTTCTTCTTGAAAAAATGTAAAATGGGGTAATTTGACCCGAATACCATACAAGGGTTAAACAAATGCAAACAACCCAGAGTTTTGTTTTTCTCTCCTATCTAGAATGTGTGTGTGGTGTAGCCAGACCTTCCTCCACAGCACTGTGGACATAGGTCTGGCAACACCAGACCAGGACTAAATAAAGTCACTGAGTCCAATGCAGAATCCCAATCTAGTTTAAATCCAATTATTTTTTATAAGCTCAATCTTTATTATAGTCACATTAAGGCTTTATTTATTGTCTATTTGAGCTTTTCTATTTGTTAATTTTCTGCTTATTTTACCTAATGTTATTCATAGTTAGTGCGAATTTTCCCAGGATTATAAATATGCTCATCATATGTATATTATACATTATACAGGGGAGAGAAAATATCATAAAGATAACAAAATGTGTATTGAGGCTAACATCTACACTATTTTATTGATTTATTTTTGATATTTCTCTAAAGATAAAACCACTACATGTTGTGCTATTAAATTGTCGTCCCAGATTTAACAGGCCAGCAAAAGTGACAACAGCCCACCAGCAGCCTTTTGGTTGGCCGAGATGAGACGTGATCGCTTCTGAAGTGTGAGGACTTTTCGCCACCCGCTAATTAATTGTAATAAGGCAGGCTGGCACATACGTTGGTAATGACAGCCGTGGGGTGAGAGGCGAGGGCTCTGCTTGCCTACTGAAACCAGTGTGGAGTTTGAGCCGTCAGGCCCCCAGTGCTCCTGAGACTTGCTCTGGCACTCACCTAGATACACATCTGCTCTGATTAATCGCCTGCTTCGCCCAGTGCATCCATTTCATTATCAGCTTTAAGTGGGCGAAAACAACAAGGATGAGGGCATGGAGCAGAGCTATGATGAGAGGAAAGATGAAAGGGGGGGACATATTGGGTGTGTATAAGAGGTGGATTTCCAATGACCCACCTCATTTATTCTCTTGGTCCCACTAAATAATGCATGACCTTTATCAACCTTCATCGATAACCAGGACCCACCAATCCTATCTGCTCACACTCAGGTCCCTCAACCCTTTTATTAAAGAGACCTTATTATATTCCTTTTCACTGTCAGATGTGTACTCCTGCGGCCTATTAGAAAAGGTTTGCATGCTTTCATGTTCAAAAAATACATTATGTTTCTCTTACTGCCCATTGCTGCAGCTCCTCTGCATGAAAGAGTCTGTCTGAGCTCTTGGCCCGCCCAGCCCAGTGTGCTCTGATTGGTCAGCCGGCCCACTCTGTTGCGATTGGTCGGCCAGATTCAAACAAGCCTCGGGCAGCACCTGTGGGCAGCACTTATGAAAAACTGGGCTGGCATTCTCAAAATATGACATTATTAATTGAGGATTATTAAACAGGAATGTGGGCGAACGGTTTTTAGACAGTTGTGCTGTCTGTGGGAGAGAAAGCTCCATTTGTGTGAAATGTGTTTGCTTTTTATAAAGGCATTACATACACAAAAAAAGCTTTATATAGAAAAGAAAATCCCCCCCAAAAAAGCATAATCAAGACTCTTTAATGGCTTGCCTTTGTTGCCACAATCAATAGATACGTCAAAAAGACATATTGTAATAATGTAAGACGTATTAAGGTTCTGTGGGTGAAATATTGTGTGACACAGGTTGTTCTCTTGTTGCAGGGTGCTGTAGTTAGCGCCTGGCTAAGTAATAGTAGCGTCACAAGCTGGATCGACACCCCGATAATGCACGGCCAGATGTTTTTACTGCAACTGCTCGCGGTTGAGAGCCTTGCTTAAGGGCAACTTGACAAAATGTTCTGAGAAGGTTATGAAAGCTACTTGCTTAAAAGCATTCTGCAAGTGTAAGGGGTTTAGATGAGGGGGCTTTACCCTCCACAACATCACTGATCAAGGATGAACACTTACTTAGGCTACATCCAAAGGTATTCAGCAAGATTCTCTTGTCCATCGGTCCCTCTATTGATTTAGTGATTGTATGTGTCCTTGCTTGTCAAGAGAAAAGCTCCTCTGAGTTTGAGGAAAAACTCAAAAGAGCATGCTACAAACCAATTATACTTAGACCCAGATGTTGTGTTTCTTGCCAGGCATAGTCCCGGATTCAGCATAGAGCAACACTGCCATCCCCTGGCATCATGTCATCATTACTCTGACTTTTTGCCGTACTGAAAGAGCAGTAATGCGTGTGTGGTGTTCAGCCTTCAGAGCACAGCGGTGGAACTTGAAATGAAATGGGTCAAGGAGATTTAGATCTGGGCCATTATTGTCAAAGAGAACAATGAGCATAGACATCGGAGAAATTGGTGGAAAAGGGTAAGCATTTGTCATGTAAGTTCAGACTGGGATCTGTGCATATACCTAATAGGGTTTCACACAATTTACAGAGACATTTTTTTTTATTGCAGCCGGTACCATATTAGCTATTCCCAGGTATAATTAATATGTGACACCCTTCAGCTGCTTGTTAAAGACGCAGTCTTTCTCCAGCACCACAGATGGAAACTGTAAAGTCATGGATTATATTGTACTGTATAATTACATCTGAACTTCTGCAACTAATGCAGGGATTTCATTATCAATCAATCATTTTCAAAATGCCACTATTGTTATTCTTGCTGTTCAAACAAACCCTGACAGAGGGGAGGGGGGGGAGGGGGACACAGATGTATGTGTTAAATAGTATGGCAATCATCTCATAGTTGTTGAGAAAATGGCAAAAATGGTCTGGACCAAAGAGGTGCACCGGCCAATAAACAGACATGCCATCCCTAGAGCCATGCCACCAACATAAAACAGCTCAAAAATAAATTAAAAACTACATTTCAAACCGTAGCTTTGTTGATTGGCTTAAATATTTCGTAGCAATGATGGACAATCAAGTTTAAACAAGTTACAAAAATACACATACTGTGTAATGCAGCTCCAGTTACATGAAGACTTTCTTCCTCTCCTCTTACTCTCAGTCTCGTGGATGGTACCTTTTCTCTGTAAGGACCTGTGTGCGACTGCACAGAGAGAAACTCCCTGGGATTCAGGGGTTCAGATAAGGGTGAGGTCGAAAGACACGAAGATGACCGGAGACTGTCCCGGTGTGTCTGCCTCTGTCTGCCCCGCTATCTGCTGGACTGCCTGTCCATCTGTTTTCATCTACTTCTTCCTTTTACTTTGTTAACTCTCAAACAGCCCCACACACACACAAACCAACACACACACGCACGCACACACACACCTCCTTTGAGAATAGATAAAACTCTAAATTGATTAGCAGTTACTAGATAAACTTGCTTAAGGATACCCAGGAACCAGAGCCAGGTTGTCTCCTTTTCTGGAGGAATAAACCATCTGAAGTTTGAGTTTAACCTCACTGGGCAAAGTCCAAGAGCCTCAAAAACTGTCTGCCTGTCTGTCTGTCCATAAGTCTGTCTGCCTGTCTGTCTGCCTGCCTGTCTGTCATTCTGCCTGTCTGTATGTCTGACTGAAGCCCAGGAATAAGGGTAAGAGATGTGATAGCTACAAATAAGTAAAATAAGAGAATCATGAAACTTGCCTTCTCATGAAGGAAATACAATCAAAATTGCTCCTAAATGTATTACCCTCGATCACTAAAGGGTTCATTTACCTTCCAGGGCCAACACTTATCTCATTTCTACTTTTGTCATTACCCATTTCACAAACAGGACTTTCACCCAAGTTTTTGAAACTAAAATATAATGGCAAGTTATTTAAATGTTACATAGCAAAGGCTGGGTCATGACCGAAATAACGAGATGGGTTTCCTCAGGAGGGGGGGGGGGGTCTTTTCACAAGTTTTCTCTGCGTGTGCTAGTGTTGCATTTCATTAATAACTAGTGTACTCCCATAATTGTGGTTTTGCTTAATAAGTTTACTGAACTCTAATAGGCTATTGTTCACAGGAGGCATTTTGAAATGTCACAGTACTAAAAGCACAGGTGTCAGGTAAAGAAAATGAAAATTAATGACGGATGAATTCACACTGTCGTGGATCACTGCTGGAAGTGAGCCTTCATTAATGGTGTTACTTACACCTGTGCAGGTCCTGCTATGAGAAATATTGGACTGGATTATTACATTCAATCTTTAAATCCCCCCCCCCCTCTGCTGCTGTTCCAGTTCTCATCATTCTCAACACCCAGGGTTCCTCCATCAGAAGCCCCGTTCCACATCACATCCATCCAGAGCTTCAGGCTTCCTTCACCCCTTCTGCACCTCGACCAGTGTCTAGACTCCATCGGGGGGATGTTCCTATAAATCCAAGGCCTCTATACCCCTAATATTTAACATTGCAATACCTATCAACCTATTATGCACCATGCTCATTAACTCATCAACTGTTTTCACTCTTCACAAGTCTCTCCTGATTTGAACTAATTAAACTCAAACCAGGTGGTACATCACTGCCTACTGGAAGCTTTTCAACCAGTTCACCCTATTGACACTACAATCCAAGAGAAGATGATGATGCAGTTTCTTTGACTTGCCAGTCTTTCCACACCACGTGTCACGATAAACACAGATACAGCCATGCAAGCGTGCTGCTTCTGTCAGATCTCCGACCATGTCCCATGTATCTGTGTGAGGGTCGTATTTCTCCACGCTCTGCAGGTAAGTCCTTTTAGAGCAGGAATAGCCCCCAGTGACGTACACGCAGCCCAGCATGGCCACTGCGCCACACTCTATCCTCCCCTCCTTCATCATGGCAAGCGGGATCCATTCTTCTGTGTCTGGGTCGAAGCGATCAGCGAGGGTGGTCTGGCCCCCTACTAGGTACAGGCTGCTGTTCAAAGGCACCAGGCACATCCTGTACTCTGCTGGGAGCAACGACATGAAAATATGCGGGTTTCAGGCCAGGCTTTTCTACCTAAAGGCTAAATTGGAAACAGGTAAGATTGGAGCTATCTCTTTCTGCATGCACAATCAAAAGCAGATGGAATTGTTTTAACTAATTCTTTAGTATTCCTGAGATGTTGATTATTTAATAATTCGATCAGAACCTGAATGGGGGCAAGTGGTTAGGATACTCCACTGGTTGATGTCCACCTTGTAACTCTGGATCTCGTTGTAGCTGCAGATGCCCTTGAAGCCATAATTACCACCTGCTACGTAGATTTTGTTTCCCTACACCTGGAAACACGGACAGTTTAGAGTCATTTAAAGTTTGACCTTTTGCAAAATAGACTTATTTGCTTTCTTAGATTCTTAGTTAAATGAGAAGATTATTAGCTGCCTATGTGGTATTGATCATCTCTTCTACGTGTCCCGTTTCCCAAAATAATGAATTAACTATTCATTGATGTTAGCTTGTTTGCACAAATTCTATTGAGGCATTCCCATTGAATGATTGCAACACGTCCTCATACTTAAATGATAGAATATGCCAATGACTTCCAAAAATAACACATATAACCATTCTATTTACCAGCGTCATACACATTTTAAACACATGACTGTAACACTAGATAACACTGAGAACACATGTTTTAGTTTGACAACATCTTAAACACTTTATATTTTTAATTCCCAGATGCTTAACACTGGCTGGGTGTCAACTTAGACCTGGTGGGCCGCCAGGCCTACAATACACTGTTGGAAACCTTGTCTCAATACAGCATCGCCGTATGAGTTTAATAAAAAGAGGAGCGTCTGCATATATGATGGTTTTGAAAATCATACCTTCAAGATTTCTAAATAACCTGGTATGCCAAAATACCTTGATAACCATCCAAGCATATTTGTTAAAGTGTGAAATTTCCTTTAATCACTGCACATTGGAAAAATACTCAATGGCATGGAAAGCAACAACTACAATGTACCACTTCTAAAATGTTAATTTTCCCCATTACAAAACGTTTTTATGAAATATATAGAGAGAAACTGATTTCTGACCTGCCGGATGGCTGCCTGCGGGCTTCTTTCTCCAGGGTGAGACATGCGTGGAGCTGAGAGAACGCCAGCATGCCGAGGCAGTTGTCCACATCCAGCAGACGCACCAGGAAGGCCTCGCAGGCCTTCTTCACGGCTCCGAGCTGCAGCAGGTCAGCGGTCGTCAGCAAGCTCTCCACGTTCAGCTGGGTTAGGGTGAGTCTGGAGGAGTGGATGTAGTCTGGCAAGGCTGACAAGACCTCCACTTCCACTACCGGCAGCCTGAGAGGAGAGGAGAGGAGAGGAAGTCTTTTTAAAGTCCCTTTATTGGACCATTTTCAGATCAAAGAAAATCAACATACATAACCCATCTGATACAAGCGGGGTAGAGGTGAGCTGCACCAATCACATCGGTGTATCTGATACAGGCGGGGCCAGAAGTGAGCTGAACAGACGACAAGAGCGCTGCAACCTCAAAGTAATTAGTAAACGATACAAGATGGCTACCGATGAACACCAGTTGATTGAAACGGTTTTGGCCGCTACAATGAACGAGTTAGACTTGGCTTTTCATCTAAAAGAAGAACAGAAGACGGCAATCAAATCCTTCCTTTGCAAGAAGGACGTCTTTGCTGTTTTGCCAACCGGATATGGCAAGAGTTTAATCTAAGTGTTATCCAATTGCACTCAGTGAGATTTTCAAATGCATGCTTAGTGCCGCCTCTAAAGCTGGACCATTTTCATCACTCACTGCCAGACCTGTAATATTTAGGATTTGGGTCTGGATTTCCAGGCTAGTACTTCCCTGCAGCAAGGTGAAAAGTGAAACCACTGGAGGTCAAGAAAGATGGATGTTACGCTTTAAAAAAAAAAAAAAAAAAACTGATGCTGAAACGGCCAACAAATGTTAGAGCCTCTATGCACATGCACAGAATGGATGGAAAGAAATGTGTCTCAGGAGGTGGAGCTGCCCTTCACTACGGGGTAATGGGTGAATGCTAATGACCATTTGTTAAGCAGTTCATCCATTAAGTTAGGGAAGCTCTACAGAAGTGCAGTCCATTGACTATCTACAGTACCTATATATTAGGATAGTGACAGTGTCCTATAGTATGACCCGCATTCACAGATTGTTTTATAAAGCATCTGTCAGTAAGTGTAGAAAAAATACAAAGATACAGGTGACGACACAGGCAATTCATTTCCAGTTATAGGTGGCACTATTGACACATCATAAAGAATATGGGCAAAGCTAGGTAAGTGTGTGATAATTACTGAAACACAGTGGATATTTTACAATGTGCCAATATCTTTTGAAACCTCTGCAAGTTGTAAGACTTTATTAGTCCCCAAGTACTGCTGAAATCCATTAAGGGGTATTTAACGATAATTTTATCGTGGGGGAGAATATGGAAGAAAATGTACTTGCAGCCCTCCATCTTCATGACTCATGTCCCCTGTTACCATCTGGTCACGCAGAACACAAGACCCCAGCTACACTTTCAAAGGATTTTGTGATATTTTGTTGATCCCTTAAAGAATCTTTTCTCCGTTTCCTCCTCCCCCCTCTCTTACAGGGAGGTCAGAGGTCACGGAGCTGGCAGGGCTCCATTGTCTGCCTAAAGGCTGGTGCAGCTCAGCAGATGGTTGCAAAGATGAGCAACGCGGATCATGAACCAAGCTTGTCCACATGAAAACCGTCGCATTTCCTGTCTTCCAACTGATGCCAACAAGGTGTTTACACTGCTGTAAGCCACATTTTAAACCGGTAGACACCATGGCTGTGTCGATGCTGTTGATTTCATATTTCTTACTCACACATTTAACATTGCCCTAAGTGTTTTTTAGTCCGACCGGTCCTTGATTAGGTTGAAGCAGATGCACAGGGTGGGTCAATGCTGAGTGCGGGCTGATGGCAGTGGGGCATGGAATTAGAGTGCTTTAATTGGCATGATCAATCTACGATGAGCCCTACCTTTCTCTCACATACTCATGCATACCTGACAAGGCTGTCGGTCCTCTCCCTCATGTCGGCAGTGAACATGACCCTGAATTATGAGCTGCGTGCACAGAGTGCCACCATGTGGCAGTGCAGGATCTGGCCCGAGGAGCCCTGCAGGGCGATGTCCGTGAAGAGGCCTTCGGAGTAGAATCCTCTCAGGGCACCCAGCTCCTCCTCAGGGTGGCTCACATCATGGAAATCATACGCATAGAGCTCCTGGGCTCCTGTGGGTGACGCGGTTGTAGTCTGTCTGTGCATTACAAAGTAATAATTGGTTTGGATAGACATTGTACGGAGCCCCTAAGGAACATGGGAAATTCTTTTTTTCTTGTGCGCACAAGAAAATAAATCTCAAAAACGTTCCCGGTGATCCGATATTGCGACGATAGTGTATGCTTGACTGTTGGTGCTTTAACAAAATGTTATTTACACAATGAGATTTTTTATACATATTCTCCAGAAATGATATAATGACTTAGTAGGTTAAGGTAAATAATAGAACAGCTACAGTCTGGTGAGTTCAGAAAATGACATCACTTGTAGCACTTGTAAACCAGGTACAGCTAGTACTTTTTACGGTATATATCCAAAATCTAAGACAATATCCAGTCGCATATCGCGGTATCAATAAATCGATATCAGAATCAAAAAATACTGAAGGAAAATTCTGTGTTGCAGTTGCGCAAATAGTAGAAATATCAAGGAGAAATATAAATAATGAAGTATAAGGAGTGTGGATATGTACGGTATTTACATAGTTAAAGTAATGTTATGATACGGTATTTACATAATTAAGGAGAATATTTCTCACGTCTAAGCTGTCCTATCTAATAAAGACCTAAAATAAAAATAATAATAATAAAAATAAGTATGTTATTAAAATGAACGCCTTTAGGGGCTCCGTAATATTGTCAGTATGGTTGTGACATTTTAAAGTTACACTTGATCTGCATGTCGGTTGTAATGTGGACATCATTGTGGTTTTCTGTGATGTAATGCTGTGTTTATTGAAGAAATAAAATGTAATGTATCAGAAAAGAGGGATGTAAATTATTGTGGTGCCCCCAAGGTCTCTTACCCCATTATTCAGTTTGGTGTGCAAATGAGACAGTGGCCCGCTGAAATCAAGGATTTCTCCTTTAAATATTTATCAACACTGCATGCATAATTTATGGTGTTATTGTGATATAATCCATATACATGCATCATTTGCAGAGTTAAATTATGGTGTTGAGTTTTTCCCATAGATCTGTTTGCCCTTGAATAGCTCTTGTTAATATTATAAAAAACATGGAAAAACACATTAGAGAACTATTATTAATAGGCTATTAGTTAAGTTCAGTAATGGCCTACAATTAAGTTACAATACAGTCTCTTGTATTATGATTTTTAGCCTTGCAACTCGTTGGCATTGGATATTCCCCCTTGATAATGCACTTTAAAGTGAGTGGTGAAGTACATTTTTGGAGTAGAAGTTAAAAAAAAATGTTTTGAGCATGATAAAATCAATGAGAATGGACAATGGCCATAACGTACCTGGTCAACATAGTCCACAGGATTTGATGTCGGTGCCACTGAATTTCAAAAGAAATAGCAAAGACGGCATTTGATTTGCTCTTTAATCGATTCTAAGGGTTCATCTTAAAGTCATGCCGTTTAATGTGGAAACGTCGCTGATGGTAGAAACACACTGCACACGTGACAATCCATAAACCAGCCTTTGATTCATCGACTGTTAATATTAAATACAATATATACACAGTCTATGCTATTTCTGTTTTCTGCCTCTGAGGAAATATTGTAGGCTAGTTTGCTAGCCTTTTAGTATCATCATAGTATCATGTTACACTGACCGCGTTAATAGCCTACAACACTATAAAATGTCCGTGTTCGTTCTGTAATTGTTCTTTCAAAATCTGAAGCTTTTATTTTGGAGACATATTCATTACTGTTCCGGTTATGTGTGTCTAGCTTGACTCAGCTGCCCCTGATGAGCCTTCAGGGGACGTAGACTATGTGTAACCCAGGTTTACGGAGGGCCTATAACCCTAACCCTAACCTTACCATCTCTGCTGATTTGGAAATGAATGATTGAGATTTCTCTTACACAGCTACCAGAAGACTTCCAACTTTCAGACAGGTTGCCCACGTCACATCTACGTCTTCAAGCTCAGTTGGAGGCTGCACAGTAACACTCAGCCATCCCCAGAAAAGAGCTTCTGATAGACTTCACTGCTTTTTCCGTCATTAAACTAGCAAAGTGGACTCGCACACGCCCTAAACGCACCTGCGCCGTGTGCTTTAGGTTGTTAAAACAGAGCCCAAAGCGTCTGTACTTTGTTGATTTTGACAGTAAGAAATCAACTGTCTCTGCATTGAAAAAACATTTTGGACATTTTGACATCTATTGCACACATCTGAAACAAATAAGCCATCAATCAGCAACCAGGATGACCTTTCTTTTGATAGGCAAAGGGGTCACATTAATAAACACCTGTAGCTGCATAGCATGCTGGTCTATTGAGTTTACTACAGATAGAAAGAAAGACTGACACCTCCTTGCCTACAATAGACCACATTCTTTGTTATTTTAGATTTCCCTGCATAAATAATGTGTTGTACAAACAGCAGCACAATACTGCATGTGACTAAGGAATGTAATTGTAGTTCAACTATCACACATATAAAAACAATTCTTAAAGGGGTGGAGTAAAATCTCTGGGCATGAACGCTAAACTTTCTGAGTAAACTTCCAAGACTTATGCAACTAAGCATCTTCCTTTAATACAGCGAGCCTCATCTAAAGCTTCTTCCCACTGAATGGTGAATTTAGAAAGTAAACAAAGCCTGCTGAGTCTTGGATCATAATATCAGGTTAGATCTCAGGCAGGCGCTGTCTCACTGAGTTGTTGGCATGCATCCATCTTCAATTCCGTCTCCAAATCCCTCTCCATTTGTGCCGATGCTGTGATGCTGTTTTTGTTTTCTTCCTGTCAGTCTTGGGAAGGAATGTCTTTGCAGGTTGTATCTGCCTACCTGAGAAGTGAGGATAAATCAGTTCTTCATTTAACTTTTGGCTGAAGGTTGGGTGAAAAACAGATCCGTTATCAATAATAATGATTTTAGCAAAAAGTGAAGATAAATCAATGACCGTTACTAAGTTGGATATATTTAACATCTCTCATCATTTCCATAGGATGAAGCTCACTGGCTTTGGTAAGCCCCTGAACGTTTCTCTAGACTCTCGGTGACCTACTTGGTCGGCTCAAACCTTTCATTCACCATAAAAGAACTTAACCCAGTACGTTTAGAAGGGAGACTTGCAGTCACTCAAGAGTCCTGGCATCTGGTCTGCGATTGTAAAGGCGATTGTAAAGAGGCCTTTACTTCTCCCGTGTGCAATATTAACACGCTAACCTGCTAAACTAACATGGTGAACACAACAAATATTATAACTTGTTAACCCTCATGTTGTCCTCGGGTCGATTGACCCATTTTCCTATATCAATGTTCTTTTTAATTACCCAAAATAAAATGATTGATGGATTTGGCAAGTAAAAATCTCTACTTTCATACATTTTTGGGTCTCAAATTTTATAGTCTCTAATATTAAAGAGACTAAAATAATAAAAATAACTACAAATAATTTAGAAAAAAAAGTTTGGAAATAGTATTGAGTAAAAGTTGACATATTCCAGTCTGTGATTATCATCAACATCCATTCCTTTAATTTTAGTCTCAATAATTCCTAATTTCTGCTTTTCTAACTCAAACATTAGGTATAATTTCCTATTAATGAGGTTTATTGACCATATATTCCAAAAAGAATCACTGTAAATAACTACCGAAGGACCCGAAAGCACTGTAATGTCCAACTGTGATGTCTTTGGTGCATGTGGAGCCGGAGCAGTCCGAGTCCTGGATGTATAGATAGATGACTCAGTAAACCTGGAGGGTATGGTAAGAAAAAAAAAGAAATGGGACCTTTTGTTGATTTAGCATAAACATTAGTTTGAGGTTTATTCATTTGATTGAAGTTTGATTGAAAAAATCCAGACAGCTTCACATTTAGGACTACAAACCACAGACGTGAGGTGTGAAACGGCCCAAATCCCTGAAGAGGTGGCAGAGATGTTTACAGCCACAGAGCAGCAAATATCAGATACAGAGCAGAAATGTTATCCCAAATCCAACCTGTTACATGAATGTGTGTGTTAAGTAATATTAGCATGGGCGTCAGTTTGGTTTGAAATGTGCTGAGGACAGAGACGCGTTCGGAAGTGCATTTCCAGAAGTGCTGGGTACAATGATGCGTTCCTTTTTTCCCTCTTTTGTGCAGGTCATGTTCTGAAAGACGCTGTCCTGTAGATAACTAATGAAAAATGAATAACCATGTGGTTTAATGTACTTAAACAATGATCATTCATCACCAAATGTCTCTTTCATATTGCTCCTCATAACCACTGAAAACTCTTAAAAATATCTTACCCAAAGTCCTATTATTATGGCTGTGCACAGCAAATTCTCCCATCATGCACTGCACTGTCTGAGCCAAAGGAATACATGCTTTCATTTTGATTATAGTAGTGGAGTGAAAACATTACATTTTTTATATTTCACTTAAGCAGCATATAGCCTTATATAACACCTTCTGCTAGTTTCTGCTAGCTGGTAAGGTGTGCGATGTAGCGTTGCATATTAATTGAGGTGTAATTCATCCGTGTCCATTCATTCTTTATTGAGAAACAGTTCTTTTTATAAATGAGTTGTTCACTTCGAAACCTAAGTTTGCACACAGCTCACATTGTCGGCTCACGTTTCCAAGCTAGCTAGCTACCTCGCCACATGGCACATTTCACAAAATAAAGGAATTATTCAGCTATATCTGCTTATAATATAATAATATAAGAGTTAGCTTCTATCTGCATACAACATATAGGCCAGATGAGCCCTATATGTGAATTTTATTCACATTATTTCCCATTCATTCCCCAATCCCAAGTCCCCACCTTGAATATCGGATATGAGTTTTTGCAACCCCTGATTTTAAATTATTAAATAATAAAAGGATGGATTCCATGTAGCTGCCTTAGTTTCAGATACAGAATATATTCTGGCTCACTGTCCCACTAACTTGGCCGTGTTTTTAGTTTGACCTATTGCAATTTAACATGTACCGTTAACCCATAGATAAAGCCATAAAGTGTATTTTTATGTTTTATAGTGTTTTTTAAAAAGCATAAGTTAGCTAGAGTGCTCTGCAAAGGTCTTTGTGTATAACTGATTTTTATAAAATGTTACTCACACATTTTGTAATGACATTTAAGGTCAATTCCGGCTCATAATGAACTTAGGGGTTATTAACACCCAAACCACGGACGTCGAGCAACCAGTAGCATCGCTCAAGCAGGGTGTTCATCGTTCAACTAGTCATGACTGATTTCCCAAGATGCCGCCTGCCTATATACACGAATGATAATGTCTTAATAAACTATATTTTTAATAAACTGTCTGTACACTTACAACGTTCTCAACGCTTCGGTTTACATGTAGGGTGCTATTCTGAGCCTCGATAGTGGTATGGAAATAGCAATTTATTTTAACGTCCTCCATGCCCTGACTATTACCATTATAAGGTAATCAGCTGTTTGCACTAGCTTGTTTCAAGCTAGAGAGCACAAGTTGCTATTATATTAGATATTATCAATAAAAGGCAACATGTGAACATAGATCCCCACATGGGGAGGAGGGCCACATCATCATGGCCACCAACAGAACTCAGCAAAGATTCTTCTTTCTCGGGTTTTAACTTCCGGATGTTCACTGAACGAATGGCTTTGCTCGCATCTTTTTTCCGCCACTATTAGTAGGGAACTCACCGAAGATTACCAGAAAACCCGCCAATATCCAACAAACCCACACACAGTACTGAATCATGAAAACTGAGCGGAAGTACGTACGCGGGCGTAGCCGGGCTACCATTCCCCACCTCATCCTCCAAATTAAAGTAAATCTGATAATAACTGAGAGTCCAACCTTGTTTGAGGGGCTTGTTACTGTTTTGAAAAAAGAAAATATTCATATTTGCTGCAGACACATCTATACAGGATTTTGTACCTGATTCAACTTAATTTTCCCAAAACAATTGTACTTTAAAATGAGAAATACTGTCCAGGCGATGTGAAAGAAAATTTAAAGATTAAGGAGAGCAGCATGTGCCCTCTACAGTACACAATCACAGTGTAATATTTCAGTTACACCTGAGAAGTCAGTCAAGTTCTGTTCTACGGCTGCACACTGGCTTTCAGTTCCTCGAGGATGTCGGTGCCACTGCTCCAGCCAACCACTTTAGCTCGGAGAGAAGCGTTATCTTCCCGTTGTTCCAGCCTGGCCAGCAGTTTCTCCAGAGTGTAGCCCTTCCTGGGCATCACAACATCCCGCCCTCTCAGACAGGAAGTCGGGCAGAGATCGTTCCCGCCATCCCCCGCGTACAACACCCGCTCGTACTCCACGCCTCCGTCCGCCTGCTCTGACAGATACCGCTCCAGGACTCTCCTCTTACAGAGGTTTACGGGGCACCGGTCGCAGTCGTGAGAGTGGTGGCACCGCACCTCCATGTACCCAAGCTCATTGAACCTAGCCGGGTTGGTGAAAACCTGATCCACAGCCGCCTTGAACCCAGATGCGTGGAGGATCCAGTCTATGAACATGGTGTTGGAGTCAGAGATGACTATGCAGTCGATGGTGCTTTTGTGCTCTGATATGAATGTCAGCAAGTCCGTCATCCCAGCTGTGAAGGGGATGGTCTCCATCACGCTGCGGACCCTGTCCGGGCTGATCTGCTGTTCTCCTGGAAGGACACATGGAATCAGTAGGTTGGAGGTAGCAATAGAAATGGCAGGGTTCCCCCTGCCTTTATAAGGTCTAGGTGCAGCACCCGAGCAGTTTTGAGCACCATCTGAGCCAAATGAATGTAAAGGACTTTCCTCAGATCTAATGATTGGAGTTGGTCTTCTTTGGGTTTAAGCTTTTTGAGGGGTATTTATTTATTATCTGCTTCAGATTTTGCAACGTTTTACACATGTGTCATTTTTTCCTCTATGTTGATTTTGTAGTGGCGGCCCGCAATATTTCTGCCGCCATAGTATAAGAAATAGGGCAGACGAACAATGTAGTCGCGGTTGCCTTTAAAATGATGCTGCCGACATCATGCACCCCCATTGGCTGCTGCTCACATTGCAATTTGACTAAAAGTAGAGCTATGCAGAGGTTATTGGGCCCGTCCAGTTACCTAGCTGTTGTTGTGACCAGCTCTCACTGCTAAAAAAAAATCCTAAAGGAAACACTGCATATATGCAAATAATAAGTGTCCAAAATGATGTGAAAAAAGACGCAAAACTATTACAAAAGGGACACATCCACAACTCCAAAACAACCCCAAAGATAACAAAAAATGACCAAAAAGAGACAGAATCACACAAAGAGACACAAAATGTATGGGGAATGTGCTTCTTTTTTTTTAAAGAAAATGCACGTTTTCTTGAGGAAGGACGCCTAAACCCACCGCCATATACGCACACCTACGTCTTCCACACAGCCAAGGAAGACACTGAAACGTTACTGTAGTAACGAATTAATTAATGGCGTACAATAGGAGTCTCACCTATATAGTTCATGACTCGGCCCATGAACTCAGTCCATTGGCCTTTCCTGTAGGACTTCTTCACCGAGTCGGGAAGAGTCTGACCTGGAAGGCATCTGGGAAGAGAGACAAGGAAAGAAAAGATCCACAGTGGGTAAAGTGAGGATTTCAACTGTGGTTCTTTACTGTATAACGTCCTTGTAATAGTACTCTTATATGTATATTTTTTTTACATTTTGTCAAAATACACATATACCAAACTTGTGTTTGGTAAAATATTGTTTATAGTAGGGCTGGGCAATATATCGATATCTTGATATGAGACTAGATATTGTCTTAGATTTTGGATATCTGTTCTATTATTTACCTTTATCCACTAAGACATTACATTTCTGGTGATTATCCAAAACCTCATTGTGTAAATAGGATTTGTTAAAGCACCAATAGTCAAACATACAATATCAACATTGAGGTATCTAGTCAAGAATATCGTGAGATTTGATTTTCTCTATTTCGTCCAGCTATGGTTTATAGCGATAGCTATTTTGATTCATCATTATATTATTTACCTAATCACCCAAGTGTCACTGTTGTCGTCGATCACAGTGTGGTCAAAATCAAACACCATCAGAGTCTTCATTTTTTCACCTGGAAAAAAAGACGTCACTGTTTCAAATAAAGAAAAATGTAGAGCAAGACTTGAAGCAAGGATGCAGTTGGTATTATTTCGGACCAAAAATTAAATTAATAAATAATGCGTCTTACTGTCTGTTATTATCATTAGATGAAGTTGTGTTATGCAAACTTGCCCAGCCATTTTAACCTCTCTGGTTTGGCCGTGACAGGGTTGGATTAGTGTATTATAATAATTATTTATTTATACTTTATTAAGCCCGCAAAGGAAATTACAATGTTTTCACTCTATTATTATAATATATTATACATTACATACAGGCCTGAACTACAATGGGAATACACAGGCATGTTCAGCACCTATTCAACCACTAGTGAGGGGGGCTGCCCATAAAAGGTGCCCAGAGCAGTTGGGGGTTCGGTGCCTTGCTCAAGAGCACCTTGGCAATGCATAGGAGGTGAACTAGCACCTCTCCAGATACCAGTCCTACACCATTATTTAATTTAGTCCGTATGAACCAGCAACCCTCCGGTTCCTAACCCAGCTCCCTACTGGCTGAGTAGGGAGTTGCCCCCCCCATCTTAAAACTATCTACTTGTAACATCCGGTCCTTGACGCTCGACCACCTTATCTTTTATCAGCACAAACCGTGACTGGCCACGATAAACTGTAACGTTGACAACCAACAGTTGCATAGCAATAAATTCGTCATTAAAACTTTTGCTTTTAATGCCGAATGAATCACAAGACATTGATTAACCATGAGATATTTACAGACAGAATTCAAATAACTATATAGGTAAAGTTTGAACGCACTATGTTTTAAATGACTGGTTTTTATAAGAGGTCTGGCGTAACCTCGTCTCCTTACAAGGAAACGGCCTAGCAGCCTGGAAAACCTTCTATTAAAGTTCTGCCTGATTCAATTCAGATTAGGCTCAGGGGGAATAACCGGGATAACAGGGATTTCTGTACTAGAATAGTTAATACCTCAGGTTCAGATACATAACAAACGAGATTTAGCTAGCTAGCTAGATAAAACGGTGACTAACGGCACACTCACCTGTTTGCCTGACATAAATCCGCCGCTCTGTCTTCCTCCTCCTCTTGTTGTGTTAACCACAGACAAGATGTCAACATTCTGAGCTCACTACCGCCACCTACTGGGGAAGGGATGTTTTGTGTTTTTTTGAAGAGTGTATGGAGTTCTTTTTATTAACAATTTCGTAATAAAATTGCTACAACTAACGCACTTGTCACAATATACCGTATTTCTGTTAATATTTACGACCAAAACACCGAGTATGCAGCATGTCCTTCCTATTATTAATGACTACTGAACTACAAGCGAAGTGTACGCATTGAGAACACCTAAAGGCATCATTCCCCCCTTTTAACCACTTGGTGGCAGTAACAGACAACTTGAATGGCACGAAGCAAACAGAGAAGAAAAAAACCTGTCGGTTTAGTTCCTGGTTGCATAAAGTCAAGAATCATCTGTTCAGATTGTTGTTTTTGTCATCTGTTGGCGAAAGGGTCGTTTTATTTGGAACGAAATGTTCAAAAGCTTCGGGACGTGGTTGGGTTTGGAGGACCAGACGTACACGAAGAAGTCGGAGGACACAGAAAAGCTGAATGTGGAGCAGGAAGAAAGGGTGGTGGAAGCACAAAACGAGGTAAACCAACAACAACCAGCTGACCAGGATGGAGAACCAGAGGCCAAACAAGAAGAAAACTCTGAACTCGGGAAAGGACTCGGGGGTGAGAAACAACTATATCATTGCTGTTTTGTTACTGCGACACAAGTTGATTTAGCTAGGTCATTAACTACGTGCTTCTCAGTGGCTCGAGGATTTATAAGTCCGTCTGTGTCACCTACACATAAACCATTGTACTTCATCACATTCTTCATCCTCATAAAGTAAAACTAAGGTTTCTTCTGCAGGAGGAGCTGTTTTCTGATACATCTGTGTTGTGTTGTTGTAGCAATGTTTTTAGCCCCACAATAGTCCCTGTCACTCCCCGATGTAAGTCGACTCGAGTGCAGATGTGAGTTGCGCATGCTCAGATTTAAACGGTGAACATCATAACATGTCATACTAAAACTTGTGAAATTGCTAACGTTAGCTTAACACGCTATTTAACTGACCGCCTTTGTTGTGTTGGATGCTAACTTGTAGCCAGCAGTGAACCAACGTCGTTATGTAGGTTTATTTTTACTGTAATGACATTACAGAAGCAGGGCTGTCAACTGACAAACGCATTTGTCTGGTTTCACGCTCACACGCCACACCCCCGATTTCTCCCGCTGAAGTGTAAGCCAAATTTCTCAAAAATGAGTTTACCTATAGACCTACCTGTTGAACCACTCGTGGTCGACTAGTTGTGCTTTCAGGGACGATGAGGGGGTTTAAGACCGCTCCCTGTCTGTGGAATTTTCGAAATGTCACAAAAAAATGTTACGACCCATCCCAGGTGCATTTCACCGGTGTTATGTGCCTTCTGGTTTTTCCACCTACTGGTTTCCGAGCCCGACAAGATGCCGTGTAAACCTATCAACGGCTACCTGCGTCGACAGATTCGCTACTTATTCATAAACAAATTACTGGCCTTTGAATGTCACACCTCAATATAAACTGTACTGAACTTTACAGAATATCTGAGAACTACATTACTACAACATTCTACCGCGGGAAAAATGTGTTTTAAAAAGAAATTAGGATGCTACTTTTCACGCTGGATTCGAACCCTCCTCTGCAAAAATAACAACACAACAATTCAGCTTCGCTATCCACTACACAGTTTCTCTGTCAATGTGTAGAGGTGGCTGTACTGTGTGTATACTTATGCCTCCTGTATAAATACAGGGGACACTGTATAAATACAGGGGGCATAAGTATACACACCCGTACGTTAAATTCCCATAGAGGCAGGCAGGTTTTGGGTTTTTATTTTTAAAGGCCAGTTATTTCGTGGATCAGGATACTATGCATCCTGATAATGTTCCCTTGGCCTTTGGAATTTAACATCATCATCACATCACCTTTACCATACCTAGAGATTGGCATGGGGGACTTTCCGTAACATCATCTCTCAATGCAAATCAAACCAGCTATTAGGCAAACTGAAATAACACCATGCCACTCCCTATGTATGGTGAAGGGTGTGTGATGGTGTGTGTGTGTGTGTGGGGGGGGGGGGGGGGGGGGGGGGGTTGTTTTAATTCCAGGGGCCAAGGGAACTTTATCAGGATGCACAGTATCCTTTAACCATGAAATAACTGGCCTGTAATAATAAACATTTTCTTGCCTCTATGGGAATTTAACATAGGGGTGTGTATACTTATGCCCCCTGTATTTTAAGAAAGAATATTTATTTAGCTATGATACATTATTCGTTCACAAAGAAAATTGGTGCTCTCAAAGGTTGAATCTTTCCCATTTTTTTTTAAATAAAGGCATTAAAATCAATTCCCAAAAGACTTTTGTCTCCCTCTTTTTAGTCAACCTTAGCATGGTTTCATAAACGTATGATCATCACTGTACGTGTAATTTCCTGCTTTTTTGCCGGGCCAGTTGTCAATAGGCATCCTACTAAACAGTTAAGAGATTAAATTAAAATAAATGAAGTTTCATTCATAATTACAGCAGGCCTAAGTAAAAGGGAGCAAGACAAACAAACATGTGGCACACAATTGGAGCAAGCCCAAGCAAGCAAGCACAAATGATGGCAAAGGCTTCAAAGCAGACAATAAAACCAATAGAGAGAAGACAAGGGGGGGGGGGGGGGGGGGGGGGGGGGGGGGGGGGGGGGGGAGAATAGTCCCAGAGGCCACGTTGAAAGCACATACAAAACACAACATGGAGGCAGGCAGCATAGATGGAGCAGCAGCAACAATAACTACATCATATCAAACACACATGACATGTTGTAAGGTGTTGTAAAGGTTGAATATGTGTGTATATCTTTGATAGTGGTGAGAAGTGGATTCCAATTTCCAGTATCACTGGGACAAAATATGATCATTGACTAACTGCTTTATCTTTTTGCTGAATGGGATTAGAAGGTCATCTCGTGTGGTGCTTCTGGTGATCTGACTGCTGTTGTTACGCTGGATTAAGAATGGAGGAGATGCGGTGTTATGCATAATGTTGTAAACCAGACGGATGTTGTATGTTCCTCGCTCAGTAGTTTTTGAGAACTCAGGATTATACAGCGATGTAAACTATTAGGCTCCTCATCCCATACTTTCAGGGATTTCTTGTTAAGAGTTGCTAATGGCTTTAATGATGATGCAGTTGTCAACTTTCTCATCTTCCTCCTCCATCTGAAGATTACATCTTCAGTTTTGCCACCAGTGCCACCAGGAAGATCTCTGATTCCGTGGTAGAGACGGCGCAGAGCATCAAGAAGACTGTGGAAGAAGGGAAGATCGACGGCATCATAGACAAGGCATGTTGCTCGTTTGGCAGCATTTAGAAGACAACTCGTGGGTCAAAGCATTTACTTGTTGTCAAGAGCATCAATTCAATCAATATGACATAAGATATGATAGGATAAGATAGATGTTATCGATCCCACACTGGGGACATTTCACTTGTACAGCAGCTCAAATGCACAGAAAACAAATCCAGATTTAATACAAGTAGAATAGAACAAATATATGTATGTGTGTGTGTGTGTGTATACATATATAATATATATAGTGTGTACACTATAGACACCTTTTAATAGTTATATCATGACAAAGTTCTATTAGAAATGTTGCCCTTGTAGTCCTTCGCTCCATTTAATGTGTGTATGTGTGTCTGTGTGTATGTGTACGTGTGTGTGTGTGTGTCTGTGTGCGTCTGTCTCACTTGTGTGTTTCCAGACTTTCCTTGGAGACTTTCAGAAGGAGCAAGAGAAGTTTGTCCAAGGGAAGAAGGCAAAAAAATCAGGTACAGTAATATGAAAAAAAAAGAAGCAAGAATCATCTTTACAACTAAATAATTAATTACACACCAAGTAATCTCTCTCAAATGATTACTATTCTGGGAATACCCCCTTGCTTTAAAGGGCAAACTATCTTCCAAATACACCTCTTGGTTTGATGTGGGGAACAGTGCGGGAGTGTCAGTAATGGTGACAATGTAGTAACAGTGAAACTAAGCCTTTTTATTATTATTTATAATTCTATTATTTATTTATGAGTCCTCACTAAAATTATATGACAATGATAATAATGTTAATTGTCACAACAGAACAAAGGAACATCAAAACATATTAAAGTTGTGATAAATAAAATGTATAAAATACAACTGTAAGATTTGAAACTTAAAGTCCTTTAACTTCTCTGAGAGCACGGTTCCCCAAACGGTACGTGTTTTTCCACAACGTGTTTTCATGAATTGTTTTTTATGAATTGCAAGCATTAAATCGTCACCAACACGGTCATGCAGCACATCATTAGAAAGCTTAAAGTTCTGTGATTCCATCAAGCCCCCGCACAAAGGATAATGTGACTTACAGCGGTTATTATCATGTTATGAAGTTAAGAAACACTGCACTGTTTCTGTCTAAATCGAGCGTGCATCCCTACCTTTGTCCTCGTGTCTTTATCCACAGCGGTGAAAGATATTCATAAACGTTGATTTCCTAAATCTCAAACACTCCAAGGAATTAGAATATCCAAGCCTTGTAATCCATAATTATCTGGTCCCCTCACAATCTTGTAGTTTCTGGCCAAGTTTCGACGTTCAGAAATCTAGAGAGTGCATAATTTCTCGGTTTCTATAGCTTGTAACTTTTTCCCTGTGCGGGCTAAAACGAAGGTCGACACACCATTACAATCTGTGGCTTCTACAGATCGCAATGAACCTTGTTCCCAGCCAATAGCATCAGCCTGTCAAGAGATACCCTCAAGCTAAGCCAATGATATTGCACAGTCGCCATTGGGCCCACGTGGGAAAGATTGACAGTGGAGCCCACAAATTAGAAGATAAGGTCATAAAACTGCAAACACGGCATCCCTGTGTAGCCAATAAGAAGACGAGTTGATTGATATCAAACATGGCCAACAAAAACTATTCCTTTGGTCTTTTACAGCTGTCTGAAGTCAAAAATATGGCCTTCTGATGGCATTTCAACATTTCATGAAATTATGATGACTTATTTCTATAAATCTATGTATGTACTTCTTTCAGACATATCTGTGAGTGATGTGGATGTGTTTTTGTATTTCAGAAGTTTTGTATTTAGCACTTTTTTGGCTTTTTTAGAAATAAGAAATAAGACAAACGCACAGACACATCTGTAGAAATACATTCATATAAAATCCATTTTATAAGTCATTTTTTTCTGGATTTTTTCTGTTCTAAGTTGAGACATGTGGCTAGAGTACTATTTTAGTATGTAGCCCATGTAATATGCTTACAGTAGTGCTTTTTATTAATTTTTTAGATGATTTACTTGGACGGAAATAGAAATATGTTTGTTTTTTTGTTTGTTTTTTAATATTAATTTATTTTAATCATTTATTTGTCATTGTAATTGATCCTGATAAATTCTTATTTGGAAAAATATATAATCTATCAGACATTACAAATGATAGTTAGTGATACAGATAGTTTGGAAAATGCTTAATATTGGCCGAGCTCTACTATTTACCTAGGACACAGTCACAGTATCAGCTTCTAAAACTTGCCAACCAAGCAGCTTCTATTACCACACATTCCTGGTGTGTGCGTGGCTGTATCTGAGCGTTAAGACGAGCGTGTGCTGATGTGTGTGTTTAGAAGCGGCGGTGCCTCCCTGGGTCGGCTACAACGAGGAGGAGACGATTCAGCAACAGATCCTCGCTCTGTCCGCCGTAAGCAAAGACACCATGCAGTCTGTGAATGTGTCAACATATCTGGGACATGTGTCTCTATCTCTCGGGGATAATGAACCCCTTTTTTGTACTAACTGGGCCCTCTGACTGCTGATTCTAGGACAAGAGAAACTTCTTGCGAGACCCCCCCGCTGGTGTTCAGTTCCACTTCGACATGGAGCAGATGTATCCTCTGGCTGCAGTGATGCTGGAAGAAGACCAGCTCCTCAACTGCATGCGCTTTGACCTGGTCCCAAAACAGTCAGTAGTCTTCCGTGTGTGTGTGTGTGTGTGTGTGTGTGTGTGTGTGTGTGTGTGTGTGTGTGTGTGTGTGTGTGTGTGTGTGTGTGTGTGTGTGTGTGTGTGTGTGTGTGTGTGTGTGTGTGTGTGTGTGTGTGTGTGTGTGTGTGTGTGTGTGTGTGAGAGTGGGCCAAGTTTAGCTACATTTGTGGGGACCAAAAACTGTGAATACAGTATACTTATGGGGACCTGACAGCTTTGTGGGGACAAAATGCTGGGGAATCAGGGGTGAATCAGGTTTCAAATTCAACAGGAAACCATATTTGGCAAAAAATTACATTTTTCACACTGTTGTCAGTTACACACTCCGATGCTTCGGTACTAATCAATGCCGAATATTCAAAGCTTCTGGCCAGGAGTTAGCCAGCACCACACCTCACCCTAGCGCAGTGGCTTTACGTGCAGCCGTACACATTCTACCATCATTAATTCGCCTGAAAACGACACCAGGCTGGTGCAGTATAACCACACACATCTCTGCACCTCCGACTGGTTCTATACCTCGAAGTTTCTCCGTTCTCGGCTGAGATGGACAGAATAGGACTCTGCATGAATTTGCCAGCAGCTAGGAGACATTTAGCTGCTCAACCCCCACCAAACATTATGCTGAATTTCAGCATGAACGCACCGAGTTTTTTTTATTTAGATATTTTCATTTTTGGATATTACAGTATTGAAGGAAAAAGAAAACAACAAAAACAAATATTTGCATTCCAAAACTGGAAATGGAATACCTACCCAACAAACGAATATGCCAACAGTGGATCATTGGGGTCCAGTCATACTGTACAGTATGTATTTCACACTATGAGCCTGTTTCTGTGAGCGTGTCCCCCTGTGGCATCAACTTTGAAATGCGATGCGTTTGTGTGTGACAGTGTGAAGGAGGAGGTGTTCTGGAGGAATTATTTCTACCGGGTGTCTCTGGTGAAGCAGTCGGCCCAGCTGACCGCGCTGGCAGCCCAGCAGCAGCAGAAGGACGGCGAGGACAGAGCGGCCAGTGTTTCCCCCGAGGACGTCGTTCTAACAGGTCCGACTTTCATCCACGCGGCCCTTTCACCTTTTCATACAACATCAACATCCACAGGGGGCCACTGGCGGAGCTGAATCTGCTTCTTATAGAACTACACATGTACCTCACTAGCCTCCCCCCCACTCACTGCATGCTCGGAGGGTCTGGTAACACAGCCAGATGCATCAAACTGAGTGTAGGTTCAAACTCCAGAAATGTGTGTATGCATGTTTTTTTTTATAATGGAGAGACCTCTCTCGATGACACCCATGCGTTAAAAGGTGCGGCTACTCTGTCTCAATATGGCGGCCAGGTCAAAATATCACTCCAATGAACAGCAGCGGCCAATGCAGTATCTATGTATATATTTACAGTATGAGTGTCATTGACAGCAATGACCGTAGATATACTGTCTATATGTGTGTGTGTATATACATATAAATACAGTATATCTATTGTCATTGCTGTCAATGACACTCCTACTACACATAACGTAAAGAAATCCACGGGTCATTAAATGAAGCAAACACCGCGTTGTGATCTGCATATGGACATCTAATAACACTGTAATCTTTTTTTCTTTTGTAGATAATGTCAGACCAAAAACACCACCAGTTTCCATCAGCAACATACAGGATGTAAGAGTACTAAAATGAACACGTGTGTGGGTGTGTGTGCATATCTTGCTTTCTTACTTCCCAACAACCATTGTAAAACTTAACTACAGTCAGTTGCCTTTTTCTCTCTCAGCCCCGTCAGGAGGAGGAGGAGGAGGAGATGTCGACCAGCCCCGGAGTGTCGGAGTTTGTGAGTGATGCTTTCGACTCAACAGGCATCGACCAGGAGGACCTGAGGAAAGAGATGGAGCAGCTGGTGCTGGATAAGAAGAAGAGCGCCCCTTCTCCTGATGGTTAGACTTTTTACTGATCCTTTAGCTAAATGTTGTCTCCTAGGTCAGTGGTCATTGCCAGACCTTTCTATGTCCTGGGGTCTGGCTACTCCACACAGCCTCCCGTCATGGGAGAAAAAAACGTGCTCTGGTTTATTGGCCTTTCTTTAAACCAGTCGCAGTCATCTTGGGTGGCGCTAAGCTCTGGATGTAGCAACATGTGCTTGTAGGGAGTCGAGCTCTGCAACTGAAATGGCTGTTGAGTGTATGATGAGAATGTTTTACTCACAAAAAGGATAACCACAAGTTGATTGTCTGTTCTAGCTCTGAAGATGTTTTCCGAATTGACAGGAGTTTAAAATGCAAAGACAAACCAATTGGGGAAGTAGATTTGAGGCAGTGTCACAAAAAACAATCACTAGTCCAACAACACCGAAAAAAATAGCAAATAAATAATCTTTGAAAGACTCAAAGACTTTTTTCTATGTACCACAAAAGGCTTATTGCAAATCTGGCTAAATCAGTGATAGTTAGGGTGGCAGTAGCTCAGTCCACAGGGAGTTTGGTTGGGAGCCGGAGGGTCGCTGGTTCAAAACCAGTCAGTATCTGGTGTTAGGGTCCCTCTCTCTCTCTCGACCTAACTGCAGAGTATCATCATAACTGCCTTGAGTGGGCAAATGCTCACATTCAATGGGGTCTGTGTTCTTCCCCCCGATACAGTAAAACTTATACACAAGTTCAGTAGCTGTGCAACGAGATTAAAGCAATTTAATACAACTTACTTACAGTGTCAACACAAAATATAATATACAAGTATAGGTAGTGCTGAAAAAACAGAGGGGGGGGGGGACCTGGTGCACAGTCCTGTGAGCATCTATATACAAACTGTATATAAAATAATTTTGTTTCCCCATTATGAAAAAATATAGTTTGGTGTATCAAAAGTCCAGAGTGTTAAATTGTCCTGAGTATTAAATTGTGTGATCCTATTGATTGAGTGTTAACAAATTAGCAGAGTAATTGATTGTCTTGCTTTTACATCCAGACGAGTCCGCCGACTGGGAGAAGGAGCTGCAGCAGGAGCTCCAGGAGTACGAGGTGGTGAGCGGCTCCGACAACAAAGACGACCAATGGGATCAGGAGATCGAGAAGATGCTCCAGGCCGACGACTGCTAGACGATCGCTGTGGGTTCAGCGATCTCGCCCAGGAGGGGGGGGAAGTGACCGTGATGCACAAGAGCAGGACCTTCCACATTCCCCCCCCCCCCCCCCCCCCCCCCCCCCCCCCCCCCCCCCCCCCCCCCCCCCCCCCCCCCCCCCCCCCACCCCTCACACAACTGTGATTAGTATCTTTTAAACATTCTCCTGTACCGGAGGAAGGTGTAGATTCATTAATAGCAAAGGGTATGCTCAGTAGGGCTACACGATATGAGGAAAATACACAATTACGTTGTTGAATATTAAAAGGCAGATAACAGTGGACTCGGTTCAAAATTTCTGCTGCGTGCAGTGTTCTGCTAAAAAAAAAAGAAATTGAACAAATTGAATTGAATATAAAAAGGCACAACAAAAAAGAGTCTTTCCCGATGTGTTTATTGTGCCAGGTGAAATCGGGATTAAAAAGTTCAGGCGTATTTATAAAGTGCTACTTTATTGCTCCCTCCTAAATTAGTTTCCTCTACTTGCTTTCCCAAACCCTCTCTCTCTCTCTCTCTCTCTCTCTCTCTCTCTCTCTCTCTCTCTCTCTCTCTCTCTCTCTCTCGCGCTAGAGGGCGCTCCAGTGCAGTGGGTTTTATAATGGAGGGGGCTTGTTTTAAAATGACATGACATTATTTCACACTGCTGCTTTCTGGTGGGGTGTACAGTATAGTCTGGGTATAGTTATAGTTAAATGTAAAGTTCCATGTATGTAAATAAAGAGGATTTCTAACACTATACTTCAAGTTGCATTCCTCTTTCATTACATCTCCTCATCATCTATCATTTTGCATTTTCTATCGTGGTTTCACAAACTCCTGTGTGCACGTCTGCTTTGTTTCTGAAATGCAGGATATTTTCTGTTTAACCCCTTGTTTTTCAATATGTATTTGTTCTTGATTAACAAAAAAGAAAACATGATTGCATCAAGCAATCAGCCAACAAAACAACTATTATAGTGAAGGGTTAAAGTAGAAAAATTAAAGGAAAATTACATATTTATCTGTTATCTGACAGTACACATCAGGGGAACTAGCTTACAAAGCTACGAAGCCTTTGACAAAAAATGATGTAGTGACCTGATGTAAATGTATCATATCCTATAAATTCATATGAATTACTTTCATTGAAACTTCTGTGCTTGCTTTTTCAAATCAGTTGAGGTAACTCTACAAAGATTGTAATACAATCTTTCCACGTACCCCCTGACAACTGCAGAGGTTGGGAATCACTGTAGGCTATGACCTAAAACTGAGTTGATGTGGACTTTGATATAGCAATATAATATAAATGTGATGCATAATATATAGGTTTTCATGGACAAACAATCCTAGGTGAATGGGAGGTGGAGCTGAGAGCAGTGTGCAGAGGTGGGCTTAGACTCGAGAGTGAGTGAGTCAGTTTGGAATGATGGAAACGAGGGCCTGGATGTTTGGTAGTAGAAACTCTGTAATCATGTTAAATGAGACACACACACACACACATAGCTGTACTTGTGCCAACCAGACAGCCAGACGTGTCCCTGCATGCTGCTTCTGTTTTCTGTGGACGAGTGGGGGAAACAGATGGTGGCCTACGCTGTCTGGAGTTTCAACACTGCTCCCACCACAATTAGATACTAAAATTAATCTGCCAATAAATACTCATTTGCCACGGGCAATGCAATCAATACAAAGATCAATAGCTATACTAATGTCCTCTCTCCTTCTTTGGTGTGTCCGAGCTTACTGTGTGTCAAACTGACAGCTTAATTAACAGTTCTCTATGCAGCACGGCGTGTTGTCTCTTTGTTGTGTTTCACACACACACATACACACACACATCACTCCAATGACAGCATCACAGTCAGGGGTCCACCAGCTGGTCTCTAGCAGGACACACTGTTGTCACCATGGTGACAAAGCCCTGCAGATGAGGACATGTGTGCGGTTTATTGCTTGTGTGCGATGTTGGTTTAACAGTCTTTTAATAATGCATAAGGGCAGGCCTGTGTGTGTCTGTGTGTGAATCTAGAAGCATCCAGTAGAAAACCTTTGCTGTTTGTGATTAACCTGATGAATATTAAAAGGTGTCTGTGTGAACTCATTACTTATTTAATAGAATTGAATCAACAATTGTGTAAGGGAAACACAACCATTATACTTAAGGTGTAGAATCACATGACCTGTTCAACTGAGGATGTAGGCAATTTTATGCGTAAGTTCAGCACCCTAATTGGATGATTTGGGCCAAAAAATCATTTTTGTCAAAGAACAGTTTTTTTCAGATTTTAGGGAGGTGACGATTTTTGAATGCGGGATTTTTCCATAAGCTTTTCATGTGATCATTTATGTCTGTACATCTGTGTACGAACTCAGATTAAGAACATTGAACATAGAATCGGTCCTTTAAGCTTTCAGATGACTGCGGCTTTACTTTCTGCATACAACCAGCCAGTGCATGCTCATACCATGGCGACCCAGACACACAAAGAAGGTGATCAAAAAATACTGTGTTAACTTTTGACTGATGTTTATGATTGCAACAAATCAAAGTGCAATTGTGCAAAACTCCAAAGATGGATGTCTGAATGTGGGACAGGTGTGGAGCTGATTTAACCCCCCTGTAAAGCTGTTGTTGCCATAGGGATTGCTGGCCTTTTCGCCTTTATGACACCGCTGTAAAGTCACACAAGCGAGAGAGAGTGTAGCCCTGAGTGTAGAAGTTAACAAGAATGGGCTTCTGTGAGCATGCTCCGTCATGGAAACACGAGCAGATGTGTTTGAAAATGTCCTCTGTTAGACTGAAATTGACATATTCAGGGTTTCGGATTAAGGGTTTACATTACATCAACTTTAAAGTGAGAGTATAGGTCAAGGTCAAAATTCAGATTTGGAATAGGATTACATTTTGGTAAATAAATACATAATAAGGCTATACATACAGCGAGGTGTGTTGCAGTTGCCAGTACTGGTCCTTACAAGTGCAGTAACAACAACGTGTTTCCCATTACACAATGCATCATTGTTAATACCTTTAGCAGTGTCTCACCTAGAGGAAGGTGTGTGGTTTCCTTTATGTGCGCTGTGATAAGAAACATTCACAGACAGTAGCTTTCTTTCACAGCATGTAATGTTTGTTGCAAAATAACACATGTGAGCGTGGTGGATTTGAGAAGATTTGCTTTTGGATATCGTTATTTAATGGTTGTTGGTGGGCAACCATAATTGCAGGATGTTCAATTGACTGAATCACTAAGTGTGGTTTTATTACCTTTCAGGTCCATGCTCGGCTGGGTCATATAATAGACCACAAAAGCATTTATCTTTCAGACAGTCAGAGACTATTTTGACCATATTTGGAGCTTTCGACAGGAGACGTGATTGCACAATCAAGGGGCCAATATACAGTAGTATACGACATCACATGCACCGACATGTCCTGCTCTGCTGCACCTTACCCTGTTAATGCGGGCCGAATAGATCATTTACTAAGAAGGACCTCAGTCACCCACAAAGTCTGCTATGTTGTTTTTACATGGACATGGATGATAAGATAGCTAACTTGTGCATGCTTGAGATTGTCAGCCGGCTCCCAGGAGCTGTGTCCCAGGCTGCTGCTTGTCATTGTCTCGACTTTCTCTGTTCTGTCCTCAACCTCGTTCACTTTCACTCTCTCTGTCCGCACAAATCTCATCGCAGATCTGTTGAGACACAAATGTCTCACTTTCGTCTCTGACCACAGTCATTGTCATTGTGTGCGTGTGCGTACGTGTGTGTGTGTGTGTGTGTGCGTGTGCGTGTGCGCGGGTGTTTGGGATTCCAAGCACACCTTTCAGCAGCGAGACATTGAGCCCTTTATTACCCAAGCCCACACAATTCAACTGACAAACCCTGTTCTAGAGAAACACACACATACACACACACAGACACCCACACACACAATTTACCAGCCACTCACGTAGACAGTTGAACAGAAGAGAGGAGCCAGGTGCTGAATCCCCCCCACCCCCTCTCTTTTTCCTCTCTGTCTTTCTTTAGTTCCAGAGAAGATACCGGCCTCCATCTAGGAGTTTAATCTCTCTAGTGGGAAATGAGCTTTGTATTGTCGGGTGAACACGAACAATGGCGTCAGTTAATGCTGTGGGTTTAAACATTAACCTGCTCTTAATACCTGCAGCTGCGTCATGGATATTTTCATGCCAAACAAAATTCAAACCCAAGTCATAGTCACGTTCATTCAAACTATATTTCTTGGACAAATCATTGGCAAGAAAACATGCCTCACATAAAACAAGAAAAGTGCAACACAAAGGAAAGACATATCCATCTCACAAAATACAAACACAATACAGTGGACAAAGGGTACTTGCACATGCACAAATATGCACGTGTATATGTTCTTGTCCTTCAGTGTCCTTGAGGGTTTGGTTCACTTCAAGAGGCCAATACCAGGGGACAGGAGAGACCTTGTTGGCTCATATCTTGCAACAAAGCCAGCTATAAAATTAATTGTGGTTCCACTCGGGGCAGCAGAGCCATAAAGACATCTGTATTATCTGCTGGAAGACTGTGTAGCCATAAAAAGTTCAGTTCTTTTTATCTAGTCTATCACAAGTTCCGGGTCTATAGTAACAGGAAATGTCGTGCACAATGTGCAGTCCCAATTATGATCTTAATATGACCCGTGTTTGGGATTTTATATTTATGAAAGGGAGCAATTATATAGGCAAGTTTCAATTCTCTTTCGTAGCTGTTCATTTTTAATATCTCTATGCTTAGCTTTACAGCTGCCAACCTAAAAACCCATCAACCTTCACCCAAGGGACTTCATTTTTCTGTTCCCAGACCTGCTTGTTGTTCGGAAGCAGTTATCAATACCATTTCTTTTCTTCTTTTCTTTTCTTCAAAGTTCAAAGCCCTGTCAGAATGAAGCTGCGGTTTGTGGTAACAGTTGACACCTCTTAGAGTGCCAGCTGCGTCTGGCATTGTACCGTTCTAACGCTGGCTGATATCAATGCCACAGCAGAAATGAAAATACATCTTGCACAGGCTGTGAAGGCTTTTGGAGCTAACGTGTTCCTGTAGACCCAGAGACGGGTTGACAGGGATCCTAAACAGTGGTGTAGTCTAATGTATTTTAGCAGGTATACCATGGACCAGAGTGGACATGTCACAGTGGGGGGTCTGGGTGTCATCCACAGGGAAATTTTGAGCGTAACAGACTTTATTTCCTGCGTTTCAATTTTTTTGCACCAATTTTACAATATAAATACTTTTATTTAGCCTATATGTAAAGAAAAACACAGATGACAATGCAATATATAAAAAATATAATGGAAAGTATGTTGTTGCGTGTCATTGGTACTTTTTGAGTGGGTATAGGGAAATCCTGGAGCAATGTAAGTGGCTATACTGCTTGTATACTAAACTAATTAAATGGTTATTTCTTCATTTAGTGAAAAACATATGAAAGGATATGTAATGCGGGGGTTTGGATTGAGAGGGGCTTTGGAAAGAGAGCTGACTGACTGGACGGTCACACTTACATGCTGCACCCCCCACCCAACCCCCCACCCCCTCTGGACACCTTACGGCTCGGCATCAGTCAATAGAGGCACAGATGGTAGAACAAAACCGGAAACGAGTTGGCCTTCAAAATAAAAGTATTTCAGACAAACGCACCTATCCGACCTAAGCATGCATTCAGGGGAAGTAAACACGTATTTATCGGGATTTGTAATTTTCAAAAGTGTTTTTAATGAAGAATAAAACATCCAAGGACCTAATAAATTACATCCATATAAGCGCAACTCACAGAAATCCCACATTTAGTATTTTTTGTCAGTTTTGGACTATAAAAGTTGCATTCACTGTAACAACTCCAGGACAGATAATGTGCGTTTCTGGTAGAATGTACATAAGCAGTGTTTTTTAGGTTGAAAAGAATGGCAGGACAAATATTACTTTGCAAAAATGCAAAAGCAGAAAATTACATTTTAAGATGTGCAGGACTTATTGCTCAATTCCATGTGTGAATTTTGGGTAGTATGAATGTCCTGCTGCTTTCATGTTCTGAAATACTCACATGGATAGCCTGTCATGTCCTCCGATTAACACGTAGGAAGCAAAAAAGTGTCTTAATTCTCTTCCTTATTTTCTTCATCTTCCAACTTTTTTATTATATTATATAAATTATGACAACTATATTGGCAATAACACACTAACTTACGGGGCAGTTTTGTCACTGGCTTTAATTAGTAATTATACAGGATCGAGGCTTTGAGCAAGCCTAGGCTATTAATAATGTTGTCTTCCCACACTTGACTCGATTGTTGTCTAAACAGGCCATATTTGCCCTAAATGACCCCTAATTGATATCCTACAAGAAACATCTAATGTAGGCAATTTTCCTTTTTTATTTACATTTATTAGAAGCAAAACAAATTTTAAAAACACTCACATATAGTCTGCAAGGTAGTTAATATGAAGCCTACAAATTTGCCTAAGGCATAAATGTGCATGGACTGAGATAACAAAAAAAATAGAGTAAGGTTATTTGAGCAAGGTGAGAAAATTCACAGTTAACTTAAGGGTGCTTAATGGTGCTTTGGTTCTTTTTCTCTCCAGGGATGCATTCATTGACTGTGTATTTACGGTCTGTGGACGGATTAGAGCCAATACCGGAAACAGCGCTCCTTTCGTTGTAGCTACGCTGACAGCAGCTCTGGTACCACCTAGCTCGCGCTGACAGTCTCTCCGCGAGCGAGGTGCTGTGTGACGGCGTTAGTCAGCGCTTCAGCCCCGGCGTCTTGTTCTTCGGACTTTCCATTTTAAAAATATCTCACCGCCTCGAGTGCGTTGAACACTTCACAACTGACCTGAGCAACAGCAAGTGAACACGAATTATTTTTTTCTCTTTCTCTTTTTCCCGCGGGTCAACCAGTCCGTTTGTGGTTGACTGAATTTGAGGGTCCATCCCAGGTACCCAATTCACCGTGGTGTGTAACGCCAGCCTGCTTTTCAATTCGTATTTAAGCCCATTTGTGTGGAACCGTGAGTGGAACTTTTACCTGGAAGCTTTGGGCATCAGAAAGTCGTGTAGTCTGCCGGAGGAGACCAAAAAACCTCCTGTACTGACAGAAAAACTACCGAAGGTAAGCCTAGAAAAAATTATACTAACTTAATACTTCTAGAAAAACAAGCTAGGCTATAGTAACTAGCCTATATGCTATACAATTCCTTTAAACGTGACTGATAATCATTTGCACCTCCATTTACGGCCATTTAAAACAATATTATGGTATAGTTATCACTGTCAAATATAATGCTATTGCATTTTTTTAAGCAATATAGTATTAGGTTTCATTAAATGCTTATCCTGTGTTCGGCAAACTTACTGCCCATGAGTCTTAGTTAGCTGATAACGTTTTTTTCCGATAGCTAGCTATATCCTATTAATAATAAAACTGTTTAAATGGCAGTTCTCCTGTAACTCTTGTGTGTTAGTTAATATATCTTTGTTTCCACAGTAGCCGTTTGTTTTATGTATATGGGACCTGGGGTCATGAAAGCATCTTTTATAATTATGTGTTTCGGATATGGTGTTGAAAGGCACATATCAAAGTCAGGGAGCAGGGACTAAAAGCTCTACCTTGCTTTGTAACATGTGTAGTATGTGGTTTCCTGTCAGGGCCGAGGTGCACAATCAAAAGCCTTCACTCGGTACAAAAAAGCCTGTGTGAAGAAGCCTAAATAACACCTGGAGCATTGCAGCAGTTGTATACTAGCACATGCAGATTAGAGATGTCTGATGCTTGAAATTGAAAATGAAATGACATGGTCGAGAAATCTCTTAAATGCATATATTGCAGGATGTGTGACTCATTGCAGAAATCCCATTTCTTTTGTGCTGACATCATTTTTCATAATGAGGAAAAGAAAGCCCCTGATGGCAAACTAAACCCTGTGACCCACACCTAAGGCCACGCTGAGGGTGATTTAGGCCCTAATTACATGCTGGCTTGTGTGTGTGTGTGTGTGTGTGTGTGTGTGTCTTTGTCTGTGTCTCTGTGTGTTTATTGATTTATTCATACCCTCAAAGGAAATATCTGCAGCATTCCACCTGCTCCTCCAATTTCCTCACAGAGGACGGCTAGATACAGATAAAGGAACACATACACACTCACGCAGACACTGCATCACTATGGTGCTCTCATAAAGAAGGCATGTTTCTTACAGAAACTTAGCCTCGGGAACATTCCACATCAGCCATATTAAATCTAGTCTTTCACTTCAAGTTGATACCTTTCTGTGCAGAGAACGTCAAGGCTCATTCCTGCTTAGGCGCAGCTTAGCCGGGTCATTTGATAGTTTGTTGCATCTGGTGAGAAGAAAAAAATCAGAGCCATTGTGAATACTTTTATTAAGATATCTCTTCAGGATGCTTCCTCAGTAGCTGATCAGTATATTACTGTAACCTGTTATTTTCACACTTAACTCCTGACGTAATACTCCTGGATATCAACATGAAATATAGTAACCACAGAATGCTAGCTGCTGCTTGTATTAAGCTTTAGATAAACTGACGCAACTCTTACACTCTAACCATGTTGGCAGCAGTGCACAACACACAGTGCCGTCTTCATGCAGCCGCAGCTTTTGCAAAAAGACAACTGAAAATGAGGTCAGTGTGTGTTTTTCTGTAGAAGTAAAAGTGCGCAAGTCTTTTTCTGACCTGTTTTCTCAATGGGATTAGGTTGTGTTTTACTTTACCTGACCCAATTGTCAGTACATAGTCATTCTGTGAGTTTGAATGAGTCAGAGATGGAGAGCTATGAGTTGGCTTAAACAGCCTTCAAACCAGCCAGTGATCTTTGACCCTAATTCACGCTCGCTGTCACTTCAGCTCTAAGGCTTGACAACAAAGAGCAGCTTTTGTTCCTTGAATTACTCTTCCATGCACATTCTTTGCTCCTCCACTCAGCTGCTTGTATAGGAGTGGGGTGATGGCAAACCAAAACTCTTACAGGACAAAAAGCAAACTACAAATTCAGTCTGCTGTGTAAATGTGAGGTGCAAGATAATGAAGTAAATATGACTTTGTGTCAAATTATAGCAGAATAAAGAAAGTGCTAATAAAACCGAGAATATTTCATTCAGGTGAGCAATCAGCAATATAAAAAGGATAGGCATGAAAAGCTGTCGCCAAAAATGTGACATTTAGATACTTTGAGAAAAGCAGGAAGTGGTATTTTGAAGGTTCTTTACTGTACTGAAAACAGATCATATCACAGTATTGAACTTTAGATCTGAGGTCTAGTTGTAATTTGGAAGCCAAGTCAGCCTTTTAATAGAAGTCCTAGTCAAATCTGACCATTATCTTTCAATTATTCAGGCAATTTGTCCAACCACAGCCTGTGGCCTTACATTAGAAGGTGTTTGACATGCTCGCAACTCTTGAAGGCTGGACAAATGCGATTTCAGATTTAGTTTTATTGTAATTCAAGCATGTTGAAAACATGGAGGAGCAAAATTGAGTCTGACTCAGCAACGTACACAATAACTAACAAATGTCCTAGCTAGAATGAAATAAATATACTGTAAAACATTAATACACAGTACACAGTTAAAAACTGAGCAGCAGTTAAAGAATAACGCATCGGTGCAGGTGCAGAGGACAGACTTAGGTCTGTAAGTTCATAAGCCTCCCGGCCTCAGGGAAGAAGCTTCACTTTAGCCTTGTTGTTCTGGCTTTAAGGCTTGGTAGCCTTTCTGCCTGGTAACATCAGCATCATGCTCACAACAATGATGCTAACATGCAGCAGCAATATTTAGCATTTGCTAGCATTCTAACAATAGCACCAAAGCATGTTTTTGGTCACAAACCAAACAAACCACTTAAGATTTTGACCCAATAAAGGCGCTAGTGTACAAGCCAAGTCTTCATCAAAATCAAAAAAAGATATTTCAGTCTGGACTAAAGTGGTAAGGTGAGACTGACATTACAAGGAATGTAACCAAATATGAAGACAAAATGCTGCACCTTTATACAGCTTTAAATGACTCAGACTTCCACTCTTCCTGCACCCACTCTGTCTGTCACCCTAATCTGCTGTCTGTATCACCCTTTTTATTTTGTCTGCCATTTTACTTCATGTGGTCATGAGATGACAAGACAACTGTGAATCAGACATCTAGCCTATATGAAACAGAGATTAAAGACACACATGGGAAATTTGGCTGGAAAACACAAAGCGACAGACTGTGAAGTAGAGCCAGACTGATACACCGGCGGGCCGATGTTATTGGCCGATATTAGGCATTTTCCAAACTATCTAACTATATTTTTAAATATTCATTTATCAGAATCATTTATAATGAAAAATAAATGATTCTGATAAATGGATATTTAAAAAATAGTTTGCTCAACCGAGGGCGCTCTACAACGTCCCTGTTGCTGTTTTTTGGTGTCTGTTTTTGTTCAAAGGACTTAAGGTTTCATTTCTTAAGTTTTTTTTTTTTATACATTTTATTTATCAGAACTTTCATATCTTTTGATGTTCCTTCTGTCTGACAATACAACAAATTATTATCATATTATTTTAGTGAGAAATGAGGGAATGAGGGAAATTTGTTTATGGTTTGTAAGGTGTTTTTGGATTTCTTTTTTAAATATATATAACGTTCGATATATTGGAATATTGGATTTTTAAATAACCAAATATTTGTATCGGTATCGGCCTTTAAATCCTTTGTTGGTCGGGCTCTACTGCAAAGTCAGGGGTGTCTGGCTTGTCTCGTTAACACATGCATGGGATGATGTAAGATGTGCATGCATCCCACAGAAAACATAAACAAGGCTTCAAGGCTCTATATCATCCTATATGCGTGTAGGAGGACAAGTGTGGTGAAGCAGCAAGTTTCAGTATGAGTGTGGGCTTGGTATTAAAAAAATTAGAAAAGTCTACAGTATGTGCAGCGTTCCAGTCTGCGCCTCCCACACTCATTCATTTATGCCAGGCTTTGGTTAGTGCCTCTCTCTCTCTCTCTCTCACGCGCGCACACACAGAAGAACTGGGAAGTGAAAGAATAGGGGAAATTCTTGAGCTGAATTGCTGCCTGGGCGCTGTGCAGGGACAATAGAGAGGGTGTGGGTGGAGGGAGAGAGTTAGTTTACATGTCATGGCAATTCAGCAAGCTGACATGTTATGTGAGAGAGGGAGATTATAGGGGTTTGGGCTGTAAATAATTTTCTGTTGACAAGCCCTCACAAAATAAAAGTCACTTTTTTAAAATGAAATAAACATGCATACACACCCTGTACCCTCTAGTGCAGTGGTGTTTACAAAAACAAAAGGTTTTTCCATTAATCTACGGACTTTGAAATATGTTTTAGTTCAAGTACCCCCTGAACAGGGCTAAACATTTTGGTAGAAATAAAAAAAACTATATAAAGAAGTACAACAGTCTGATTTACTAAAAAACACCTTACATTCTACATTTCAACTGCTTACAATCCCTCTCTAAATTCTTTCATTATTATGGTAAAATTATTTTAGGAATAATATGTGAATAATAATAATTTTTAAATGTACTTTTTAAATCTCACCGTACTTCAAGTACCCCTAGGAGTATGCTTACACCCGTTTGAGAAACAGTGCTCTAGTGGTAATACTTTTTGACAGGTGTTTATTTAGGGTACACACTTACACATTCATAGTTAATAGTGGGGGATGATTTTTGCCTTCTCTTAAACATTTTAAGAGAACTGAATCTTGTGTTTTCACACTTGCAGCTGCCCATGGGTGGGGTGACACCGACCACCTCCCCCAGGGCTAGCTTTCTTCTTTATCAATTCATTGTCTGTAGTCAGAGAGCCGTAATGAGCGGGATCTGGTCGAGGCTGACATGAGTCACTCCTTATCGCCGTAGCGTGTGTGACTTCACCACAAGTGTGATGCTGTATGACTGTTGTAGAATCTTGTTGAGTTATGTGTCACCACCTTACCCCCAAACCCGACTGTATAGTCCTGGTTTGGTATAAATGAGGCCAATGTGGACAGAATGAGCCCGCAAACACTTTTTTCACATTTTTATGCACTAATGGAAATGTTTTTATTTAGGAAATCACCAAATCCAGGAGACAGGTGACCATTTTAAATTTTAATTATATAATGGAATATAATAATTCACATGAAAACAACCCATTTCAGATGTATTGTCTTCGTCATGGAGGTTTCAGTTTTGGGTCACATGATGACAAGCTCATTCCTCTACTGTACGTGACATTACCATTTCTTCTGCTTATTTCCAAGAACAGGAATGAAGTCATAACTCAATATAACTTCCACAGCATTTTACTGCATCACAAAATATACTGATATTTTTAAATTTAACACCACCTATACTGTGATTGTAGAACAAATTCACATAGAGGTAGGTGTGTAGAGCAAGTTTCCGCATGCTCCAGCATGGTAGACCACCACCACTACATTGTAAAGACCCTGACACACCCACCCGACAGTCTGGCCAGGTTGGTGACTCGAGTCTGTTTGGTTTGTTCTGTGCCGTCGTTTGTCGGAGGGGCCGGCGGCCTTCATTTTGGCCAAACTGACATGCTCGGTCGGAAGGCCTGCACTGCCGGCAGTCAGACTCATATAACCAATCTGATTGGTGGAGCGCTAACCCGGAAATAACGAGCAGGATGAGCGTTACTAGAGTCTCTGACAAGCTGACAAAAATCTTTTAAACTGACCTTTGTCGATCTAAAATGAAGACAGATTCAGCAGCTGCACGGTTTTTCTCGCTTATGTTTTCACAAACATATTGTCGTTATTTTAGTAAAATATGAGATCGTATTCTGAACGAGCCGCCATGACAGTAAGGCTTTGAGTATCTGGAGAAACCAGACCCACGTGACGCATTTGTCCAATCAGCTGCTGTCAGCAATTTTTTGGCCATCTTGAGGAGGCAGTCAGTCAGCCATCTTGTTGTTGTGTCAGGGGCTTAAGACTGTGTTCTCATTTAGTGCAGAGTCGGTCAGCTCTAAACCAATTCTGGGCTATAGCATCTATTTTCTCACTATAAACGGGTAAATGTAGATCACTCTCTTCTTCTTTTTACTGAACTTTTTGAGCAGCTGATGCATGCTAGATAGGGTGTGTCTACTGTAGCTTGCTAAACTCTCTCACTGCCAAAGAATGTACATGTGTCTATTAGTTCCTTCATAAAACCACAGTGAAGTCACATTGTAGCACCTTTTCCCCAAAAACTTTTTTGTTGTCGCTATTGAATTATCAAAAAGGGAAGTGGCAAAACCACAAAGCAACCAAATGATGCTGTGTAAAATATAGAGGTAACAGTTTCACATGATCTCCGGGCACTTCAACTAAAGTGAAAGCAGTCTATATTTTAGTAATTATAGTGTATTTTACTTTTTTGTTGTAGAATAGTCTTTCCTGTACGTGACATATTAGTATTAACATATGTATAATATACTTATAAGTTCAGTTAAGACTTACCAACAATATATGCCCAGTCAAATTTCACAGCCCAATTTGTCCATCTATCACTTTTTTATTTTGCCCAAAGTAATTCAATTCAATTTAAGTCATAGTACTAAATCATCAAAAGAGTTATCATAGACACTTCACAGATAGAGTAGGTCTAGACCACACTCTATAATTTAGAAAGCCCCAACAATTCCTGTAATTCCAGTACAAATAAGTAAAACTGCACTGCACTATATGCACTATTTCCATTTGAGATACATGAGACATGATTTAGTCAAAAGGGGAAGAGAAATTTAATGTGTGAAACCTATATGCAGCAAGGCTAAGGTATGCTGCTTAATTGCATTATTATTTGTTTTTCATTGTGAAAGTTGGGTTAGAATGAGCCTAACAAATAAAACCTATTTTAAACCAGGATTAATCAGATCCAAAAAGCAAAGTCAGAGCTAAAACAAGCAGGCAAATGCATGATTTATGACCACAGAGCAACCTATTGTATCTGTCTGGCTCTCTTGTACAGCAGAAAATACAGCGCGGACTCCCCAGACTAATGTTCAGTCTTAAAAGATTGAGCTTGGTCTGGTGAAAGCCAGACTAGGTTAGACCACCAGAGCGCCCCGACTCTGACGCTAACAGGAGAGGAACTAAGTTTGTCTCATTGTTCTTGGTTCCAAGCCCATTTAGAATCATCTTATTACATTGTGTCAATAATTGTATCGTGAATGTCAAGCATATATTCACAACTCATAATGAGTAATGTACTGTATTTTAAAAGAAGTGATGGGGATGCTCGTCTTCAAACATGAAATTTAAACACATGCTGGAAACACTACTTTTGTAATGATGCTAAGCCATGGGTACGACTTGTTTTTCCCCCGTAGAACCATGATTGCACTGAATCAGTATGTCACTGTAAGTGCCCCCCATAATCTGTCACTGCCCCCATAATTACTGTCTTTACTCCAACACAGTGATAGCTGCTGAAACTTTTACCTTCAGTGTACATGGACAAATGCATTCTCCTACACTGTTTTTTATTTGATGTGTTCTGTTTGTACTGTTTTTGTTTTTTACATGTTGCATTGTACAATTTCTTTTTTTCTTATTTGTTTGTCACATGTTGTCAATGTTCTAACTTTACTGCCATTTTATTGTCATTTACTGACATTATTACTTACTATTTGCACTATTGTAATAGAATACTGATGGATACCATGTTTGTAAACTTACCTTATTTTCTATTTTTACCTTATTTATTGATTTATTTATTTTCATAGCATCAATACAGAGTTTACAATCTTAATCTTGTATTTGTACAATGACAATAAAGATAGTCTACTCTGTTGTGTTCTATTTACAGTATTTGACTTGGCTCCAGTAACCTAAAGCTTGAAAATGTATTTAAGCAAGGCATATTTGTGCAGATACTGTACGTTTGATTGATGCATGTTTTGATTAGGCAACTGTAGCCAATGTCAAGTTGTGAGTCTGGCTGGCAAATGCTAACTCTAATTAAGTGATAACCCTGGAAGCTAGCCTCAGCGGGACTAGGGCTAGTATTGTTCTATACCGTTTGAATATGCGGCTTCTGCTACCTAGCACACTGACTTCACTTCTGTCCGTCTGGCAAACCATTCGATATCAAGCCCTGTTAAAAAAAGGAATTCAAAGCACTGTCTAGCCAGTAAAAAGCTTCAAAGACAACCCTGTTGGTTCAATGTTATGCTTTGCAGTCATACTGAGCTTAAGAATCAGTTAGTTAGTACCATTGCTTTATGGAGTTTTCAGACAGCTTGTTGAAAAATAGCTACTTCGCAGGGCAACTAGAATGCAAGCATGCTTTGTCAGCTAAAGGTTAGCGAGCATGATGATGTTAGCAGCACTGCTGTGGTTGTTGATCAGTCTGTCTCTGAGAGATTGTCCAAGGTTCCGGTTCTTCTCGAGTATCAGGTGTTTATGTCAGCTTATATAGTTATAAATAGCCAACTGCCCCCCCCCCCCCCAGACTAAGGAGAGCCGTCTTTTTGTCTCGTTGTTGCCTTTCTGCTTTGTCTGTGGTTACCATCCTCTGATGCTGAGGACAACCGCGGCTGCTCTGCTTCCCCTTCAAAATCTGCATCTGCACTTCCACTCGTGTTCACGGTGACACGTGCACAGTACAGGAACTCCACACAGTCCTACATGCGGTGTTTATTTTTTGTTTTTTAAATCGTAATGTGTCTGCACTGTGGCAAAGTTGGCAAGTAGGTTATTATATATCATTATACATATCAAGCTTAAATGAGATAGCATGTTTGATAGAAAATGGAAATGATAGAAATGTGTGTGCGTGTGGTTAATTGACACATGCTGTGTGGTGACACCCACATGATTTTCAGTAAGTCTGATATGATGAAGTTTTTTGTTAGGGAAATGTATGCTTTATTTTCTTCTTCTCTAAATACTGTAAGGACTGCAGTGTATTAATATTGAAAGAGTCAATATCCTTACTTGCGAAGAGACCAACTTGCTATAGATGGAAAGACGTGTGTGTGTGTGTGTGTGTGTGTGTGTGTGTGTGTGTGTGTGTGTGTGTGT
>NC_048407.1:2276460-2293869 GCF_013103735.1 Etheostoma cragini
GGCTAGGGAATGCATTATGTCAATGACTGGTCCCCACAAAGATAGGCAGACACGACTGTGTGTGTGTGTGTGTGTGCGCGCGCGCTAAAGGGAAAGACTGTTTCCATTGATAACAGCACAGAAAGGTCCCTGTGTGTATTTTGAACATGAACTCATTTGTATTCATTGATAACAAAGCAGACATCTTAGAGACTTTTTGTTTTATACAGGATGTGTGTTTGCACATAGAAAGAAATAAAGTGATGTTTTTGTGTTCCATTGGAATTTGCCTTTTACGTTTCAAATCTGGCAGACAGTGCACCCAATGCTTTTTCATTTAACCCTAAACTTTACCAGCCGCCTGCTGACTGACTGGCTGCCCTCCCTATCTATGTAGAATTACTATATGTGTTCCTCTTTTACAACTGCATTTCTTTTTCTCAGTTTCCCAACGGCAGTTGTTACCAATGGAGCCCCGACTAAGAGATAATCTGAGGGTTGTGTTTGTCTTGATCTTCTTCTCAGCAGGTGAGTTAACCACACTGAAAAAGCTATTTTAGCTTCATTTCACAGTTGTGACACTGAACTGTAGCTCAGCTGGGCCTGTTTCTCTATGTGGTATGTGTTGTCAGGTGCAGACATATTCAAGAAGAGACATTCAGATACAACATATGCTAAAAACTTCAGGTACCACATGTTTACTCTGTAGATGATCTGATTAGAACACAACACAGCCACTTCAAACTGCTATAACTAAGTGACAGTCTTATGGCACACATGCCGTTAACGTGTGTAATTAATGACCAAATATAGTGTGTCAAGTTTAATATTTCATGATAGGTGTAGCATTGCCGGCATTAGGTCAGTGTGAAAATATTTAGCCTATATAAGGATAACAACATTTGCAGTTTCACTTGTACTGAGAAGTGTGTGAGTGTCAGTGTCTTAAAGCAAGGCAGGGTGTATGGGCTCCATTAATTAATGGTCAAAAACTCATTTATGTAGAATGGTATCCGTTGTCATTCCCCCTTTTGTAAACCTGTGTATAAACTCTGCAAGAGTAAAGACTCAAAGCAAAAATGTTGACAATAACAATTACCGTTTTTAACTTAAAATATCATGATTACCACGGTGGCAAACGCATATTTTGGTTATTATAAGAACTCCGAAGGACAGTTTATTGATAGTTATCCTCTCTGCAGAACGTGCAAGTGAAGTTGTTGCCAAAGGCAGTGATCACACTTTTAAAAATACCACAATAATAGAAAACTGTGATAATTTTGGTCACTATAACCGTGATGTTACATTTTCATACCGTTACATCCCTATTTATTATATTTCAACAACAAGGCATTTCAAAGTGCTTTACATAAAACATAGGTATGACACACAAGAATTAAAGCTTGATAATGCTTTTAATACTTAAAAAGGTAGCATCAAACAGAAGAGTCTTCAGCCTTGATTTAGTGTTGCAGCAGACCTGCAGTGTTCTGGGACTTTGTTCTAGATATGTGCTAAATCAAAAAATAACTGAACATTTACACAAGTCCAAAATGTGACCACAACTAATATTTGTGCCCATAAGAAATGTAGAAGATGTGGTTTAAAAAACTGTTGACACATACTGATTTTCAGTATTTTCAGAAAAATATCACTAAGTCAGAACTGGATGAGATCCAGTGGTGGGAAGCAACAAGTACCTTTACTCAAGTACTGTTCAATTTTGAGGTACTTTACTTATACATCTTCTCCATTACAATGCGCTCTCCTTTATTTATTGGACACCTTTATTAATTCCTTCGCAAATTCAGATTAATAATACAAAATATAACCAACAAATAAAGGTTTATATAGTATTAGGGATGAAGATAGTTATTGATTCCATAGTGATCACTCAATAGCAATAGTATAAATAAATAAATAAATAAGGTGATGTACAGTGGATATATAGACATTTGGAATGGGCCATACTGTAAAAAAAAAAGTTTAGTTTTTGTGTATGTTGAGGCTAATACTTTCAAACTTTTACTTTGAATGCAGGACTTTTACTTGAAATAGAGTATTTTTACATTGTGGTATTGCTATTTTTAACTTTAGTTAATCTAAATACTTTTTCCACCATTGATGAGATCGATATTTCGCAATGAACGTGTTTTGTTTGTGTGATCTGTTGAAACCTCCAGTGTCAGCATTGCATTTATTACTCTTATTTAGATTTAATGCATTTTTTTTATTATTGCATATTTTTTAATAATTATGCTTCAAGGGAAACTAAACATCAAACCACTTTTGTCCATGCGTGCATATTTTTGTCTCCTTTAGGTTCAAGTGAACATGACCTGGACTGGAAGTTCTGTGGCAGGTGGCGTCATGGCAAGGCCCCCCTGATGCTGGACGTCAACCTGACCCCAGGCTGTAGCAACATCTTAGTTTTGGCTAACCGGAGTTCTCTGTCCATCAACGGGCAGATCACAGCTCAGTGTAGGCGGTCTGACATGATTTCCCTCAGGAAGTTTGGACTGGAGTCCCAGGAGGAAACTCAATTCTGTCTGTACTGGGAGCCATTACTGGACCAGCTGAAGCTGCAACTAGTTCATAAAAAGAAGGTATGATGAGGAGTTTGTTGAGACATTTCCATGCAGTGCGACATTTAAAGGTCCAATGTGTAGGAAACTTTGTGATAGCACATGAATATGTTGTGTCTACCCCAGTTCGTGCAAATGTAAAATTCCAAGCCAATGTGAATACTTGGAATTGATGTTAGTCGTAAATATTCATGAAAGTTTGTGAACGTGCAACACAGATTTTGATAATCTGGGGCGGCTGTGGCTCAGTGGTAGAGCGGTTGCCTGCCAATTGGAAGGTTGGTGGTTCGATCCCCGCCCCTGCAGTCATTGTCGAAGTGTCCTTGGGCAAGGCACTGAACCCCGAGTTGCCCCCGGTGCTGCGCATCGGAGTGTGAATGTGTGTGAATGTTTATCTGATGAGCAGGTGGCACCTTGTACGGCAGCCCCGGCCACAGTGTATGAATGTGTGTGAATGGTGAATGTTTCCTGTAGATGTAAAAGCGCTTTGAGCAGTTGTTAAGACTGGAAAAGCGCTATATAAATACAGCACATTTACATAATGAACAACTAAACACTTACACACTGGACCTTTAAACATTATGATATGAACCGTTTTTGTGAAGACAAGTAAAGCTTTCAGGTTACTTTATTTGCAAGTAGATTTGTCAACTAGAAAAACAATAGGGGTGCTTCAGAAAATGTCCCAATTTGATTAAATATCAATTTTTAAGCTCCTGATTTGATTCAAAATCGATTCTCAATTAAAAAAAACGATTCACATTATGTACATGTAGTTACTTTTCCCATGTGAAAGTATACACGGCATTACAATACAAAGGAAAAAATGAATTGATTTTTGGAATTCTATGAATCGATTTTGAATCGGTAGAGCTCGAATCAATTCATGAATGTGAATTGATTTTTTTGCTAACCCCTAGGAAAAATAGTAAAGTGATACAAGGTACTTGCAAGAACTCGTAAACGTGCGGTACCTTTTCAAAGCTGGCTCTATGTGAGAGGATGGCAAGCACTGATGAGTTTTTTTGTTTTTGGTGTTCAGGTTAGAGAAGAGAACCTTATTATTTGCCAGCCTGCCAGAATACAGGGCAACTGCTGCACTGATCTGTCTCAAGGTCCCAACACAGAGATCGCAGCCCACGGCATCAAGGATGGAATGGTCAACAAGGATTTTATCACAGACAAAATAATGACAGCTTACAGTTTTCAAGGAGATCCCATAAAATGCAGTAAGCAAGAATGAATGTTATCTACAGCACATCTGTAAATGGAATCTAATTATCAAGATGAAGGTTTTACTGATTGTACCTACTTACTTACTTTCTGCTCTTATGACCCTGTTTCCACATTGATTGTTACACTTTTTAAGTCCCATATAGGTAATATTTAAATGTGGATTACCTTATTAACAAAAAAGACTCAAGAGGTCATTTTAACCCTTTCTTTAAAGATGATACAAATGGTCTTCAGAGACAGATTTTGATTTGAGTGTAACAGTCTAAAGTTTAACCTGTCAACTTCAAAACTTTGCTTCTTTTCCAGAGAAATTATGTGATCAACAGAGCCAGGGATCCTCCTCTGTCACCATGTAATTTCCTTTAATTTTCTTCCTCAAATGCACCATCACATTGACTGTCGAAGTAGCATGACGGTGTTTTTGTTAACATCCGCTGTTTTGAAGCTTTACTGTATGTAATCAAGGGGACTTTGACTAAAAACAGGAAGCTAAACTTTACACTATGTAAGGGCGGGGGCTACAAAAATAACCTTTCTTCTTTTTAAAGACCATCTGAAACCACAGTTTTGAGCGTAATATCATGGTGGTGTCTGGTTGTGTGTATCCAGGGCTTCCGACACTGTGAGGATGTCCAGGGCTCAGCATCACTGCGCTCTCAGCTCCGAGGTGGAGATGAAAGAGGATAGCACAGGCTACAACGTCACAGCGCCTGTAAGACTAACACACACAAAGAGTTCAAGTTTGCAGTGTTGTTTTGAAATTGCAAATGCTTAAATTTCTATTTCTTCAGAACACATTTTCAAAAACCTTTTTGAGACACAAACAGAAAGGAAACTTTTGAACACATGTTTTGCTGGTAAAGGGAATTTCATTGGCAATCATTTAAAACACTGATTATTTTTTAGTTAGTGACTTGATTACTCAATCCTCCTCATAAAGCTTGTTTTGTTTAAGAAAACAAAAGCACATTTAACAGCAATAGCTACTGCAAAGATAGCTTGCAGCAATGGATAAAATCAACACTTTTCTGGTTGTAAATGGACAATGAAGGATTTAGTTTATATTAATTATAAATAGAAAGTACAGTTAATAAATAATTCAGAATAGTAACTGTCATACATATTCAGTCATTCACTCACTTCACCCTTAGTTGTAGATAGAAGGCATTGCATTGACTTGTCTCAACTGTAAACTATAGAATCTGTGACGAGATCTCGCGAGATTAACATATGACGAGACTTCTCATTGAGGTAGAAAGCTGCAGTAGACGGCCCTGGTGTGCGATATTGCAATATTTTGCATAGAGCCGTTACCAAGTATATACACAACCAATATCGCCGATAATATACCGATACTTTTGAATAATTAAGGATGATGAATTTTCATGACCTTTAAGTGTTTTTGTGATTTTACATTTGGATATTAATTAGCTAAAACCCAGGACAGAATTTTCATGTGGTTGTATAAATGTGTTGTGTTACCTCTGTATCTTACAGATTTTTTACAAAAGATACAGCTTGCCGTTGTTTCATTTTTGGACTGATAATATAGCCACCCAGTGTTCTTCCTCTTTTCCATTCTTCTGCTCCATCTCTGTCCTGCTTGTGTGTGTGTGTGTGCTGCTCTACAGTAGCACAAAAGATTGCCCTGCCCATTCGCTAAAGTTGACTCTGAGTTCACTTTTGCAGAGCGGTAGCGGAGTTGCAGTTGTAAAAAGCTGGCGGTAAAACCCAGAGTTAAAACGTTAGAAGGTACGGCGGGTCTCTCGTTCATCATCTATCTGGTGCTCAACACACACAAACATGGACTGCAGCGTGCAGTACAGTGTGGCGCTGGCTCGCGCAGATCGCTCTCTTTCTGTATTTTTTCAAATGAGTCGGAAGCAGAAAGCAAACCTTCAAAACTTGTTTTATAGATATTAAACAAATAAAAATGTTCTCCCCTTGATTTAAAACGGGCCTTTACCAATATAAGAGCAGCAGCCTACTTCCTTAGTTACTGCCTAGAACACTTGGTTATGTTGTAACCTTGGTTCTCTGAGTAAAGACTATTTTTTTCCAGTTGTATTTCTTAATTGAATATTTCTATATGGTAATATAGGTAATCTCGTTTCTCGTCTTGTCTTGTGAGCCGAGTGTCTCGTCACACCCCTACTCTAAAGACATAACATCCTGAGTGAGTATGCTACTTCACTCCTGTGACTGTGTTTAGCCATTTTTAATCATGGGCTTACTTTATAGCAGGTTTTTACCCAGCGAATGAGTAACTAGGTTAACATTTTCATTTTAAGGCAAGGCTGGTGCTCATTTAGTTGAGAAAATAGGTGAGAGTTTAACCACATGAAAGTGAATGACTGCAGCATTTTTACTGGCAAGTAGAGGATGGATTTTGAATGCAGACATTTGTGCTCCAAACTATCTTAAAATATGGCCATTTGTGTAAGTACCCGGCAATCAACTTGCAGATCTACTAGTTACAGCTTGGGCTTGTGATGCACAGTCACAAAAAGATCAGCAGGGTGGTTCAGGTCATTGATTCTACTCAAAATTCAAAACGTTAAAACATGTTAAATTGTTGACTTTGTTCCTGCATTGTGTATTTATTGAAATGGCCAAGAATTTATGCTTGGTTTATGTATAGTGGTTTTCCAGTTTACTTTTCACTCTTTGACTTGAAAGTGGGGTTGGGTATCGCTTGTGTTTTATCCAAAATAAATATAATATAATTAATAATATTTAGCTTTCTATGGTTGTTTGATTGCTAACGTTAGTTCAAAATGCAATTTAGGTGACAGCCTTTGTTGTGTTTGATGCTAACTTGTAGCCAGCAGTAATGAACTTTAAGTAGGTCCATTTTTACTGTATTGACATTACAGAAGTCTCTCGTCAGCAAGTTATTGTAGGCTACTTGTCGCAAAGTGACGCATGTGCAACTCACATCTGCACTTGACTTACATTGGGCGGTGACACCGGTGTTGGAATCATCTACAGGGAAATATAGTCACAATTTACACCGCTTAACATAAGCTGTCAGCATTTTAACCATTGTGTTAAATCCAGTAAAGCGATGCTTCTGGAAAAAAAAAAAGTCTGGCACCAACATTTTTGTTCTTATTCTACCTTGTCACTACCCTTTACCTTGGAACCGATGCCCTGTTGGCACCGTGTTTCAGTACCCAACCCTACCTGAAAGTGATTGGACCCAAACTCTGGTATGCTGTCTCTAACTTTGCAGTGGTCCTTTCTCTGTGTATGTTCTGTTTTCCAGGCCACTAGAGGTGTATCTACAGAAATCACCACCACTGTCTATCTCCCCCCTGCTTTAAAAAGAGCTGCAAAACTGGGAAGCAAAGTAGTCTGCACCTTTTTTAAAAACAACTCCTTGTTCCAGGTAAGGCGATGTCCGCCCTCAGTCAATACAGCAGCATGACTTCACACACCATAGTGTTTGCCATTTTTCCTGATCCAAGCCTAGACTTAAAGGAAATAATATAAGAAATAACATATAAATTCTAATGACATGACATCTACACTAATATGCTCCAGTTCTTTTGCGAATAAACATGTAGGCTGTGTTATATCATGGGAAAGGTAAATGTGTGTGTGTGTGTGTGTGTGTGTCTGTGTGTGTGTGTGTGTGTGTTCAGGACAGTCATAAGCACAGGATTCTTGATGATGTGGTGGAAATCACTGTGGAGAACGAGGTGATCATTAATCTGTCTGAGCCAGTCAGGATTGGCTTTCACCATGATGTAAGTTTGTGTGCTTTTTGTGACTTTTTTGTCTGTGAGTGAGTGTGTCCAACATCATATTGTCTTGTTAGTTTTCCACACCTTCTAGTTCGTCCCTCCCCCCAAAGCCATATGAATGGACCTGAAATGTAGGTGAAATGTTGTTGTTGATGCTGTGGAAAAAAAAAAAAACACACACACACACACTGTCTCTGCCAGTTCCATGACGTCTGCTTCAAGACATTTGTCTCTCTTATGAACACAGAGAACACACAGAAACCACTTGATTTTTGTTCTTACCTCACATGTTGCGAAAACAGATGGTGCTTTCTGTGCGCTTAGGTTTGTCTGTTGCTTCCTCTCTGCAAGGTACACATGCACATAAACAACCATTTAGTGTCATACCTGTACCATATCTGTTTAATTGATATTAAAGTGTGACATGAACTATCTGTGATGATCTGCTCATAAGTCAATCCAGATTGTACATGTAGGACTTGATTAAGGCGACTTATAACAGTGGCAGCTCTTTCAATAATTATTGAATCAAAGAATGCAAAGGTTACCTTGAAACGTGGTTTATAAAAATAAAAATGTGCAGCAAGTTAATGGGAAGTGATTACAGCTCACATCTGTCTCTATCTCTTTTTATTTCAGAAAATGCAATCAAGGAGATGTGTTTCATGGGACACCAGAACAGGTTGGAACCCTTTAGAACCAACCTTATAAACAACATATATCTGCATTTCCCTTTTTAGTCACTGTAACATATGATGTTTAAGTATTTTCAAATCTGTATTTGTCTTTGTACAGATCCGTTCCAGGTCAATTGGTTGGAGGATGGATGCAAGACAGAAGAGAAAGGAGCCAAATACACCGAGTGTCTCTGTAACCATCTCACTTACTTCACTGTACTAGTGGTGAGACACGGAGCTTCTTATAACTACAAAACAAAAAGATTTTACACACCCATAAAGACACTAATACACTTATAGAAATATTATCATATACAGTATGCTCATATGTTGTTGTATGGCCTTGTTGCTTTACTCACTGCTCTGTGTCCCCTGACAGCAAATGAAGCCTCGACCAGTGCGCCACCTGCTGGCACTGACCGCCATTACATCTCTGGGCTGTGCTGTATCTGTAATCAGCTGTGTTGCTCTCATCGTTTATCTCTGCAGGAAGAGGCAAGACTACTTTAGTGTATACAGTTTGTGGAAAAAGAATGTGTGTGTGTGTGTGTGTGTGTATGTATATATATGTATATATATATATATATATATATATATATATATAAATATGAACTGTATTTATGTGAGTGTTTGTGTGTGTATATATATATGTATATATATCTTTTTTTTTTTTTTTTTTTTTACCATTTAATAACCTACTCATTTGCATTCTAATCTCCCTCTAGCAAGCGATCAAAGGAGCACTCCGTACCCATCCACTTTGGCTTAGCTGCGTCTCTCGTCTTACTCAATCTACTCTTCTTTCTCACCGGGGTCCTGGCCAATGTGGGAGGGGAGAGTGTGTGCCCCTGGGTGGGGGCGGGCCTCCACTACGCCCTACTCAGCTCCTTCACCTGGATGGGCATAGAAGTTTTCCACACCTTCTGGCTAGTCTACATGGTTTTCATCCCCCCCCCAAAGCCATATGTATGGAACCTGGTTGGCTTTGGTGAGTGTGTGAATTAATATTTCTACAACTGTACTTCATTGTACTTTTTTTCTTTAATCAATGTTTATTTTCTTTCTTTTTTTAAATATAAACATCATAGTTTATGCAGCAATCAACGGCCGAGAGATTTTATGTTGATCCATTTCAATTGACAACTGATCATCTAAACCATCTCAAATCTAAAAGTCTAAAAAGGGCCTCCACGTCGAGTAAAATTTTGATGTAGATCTTCATGGCTCATGAAGGTAAACAGGTTATTAATGTGTGCCCTTTAAACCTTCTTCTCCAGTTCTCCCTGCTCTTCCTATAATCATCCTGGCTGCAATAGGTGACATTTATGGAGTGAGAAAGGTGGTGCCGAGTGATGACGTCTCCAATCCTTATCTGATGTAAGCAAGATTATTTGAACAAGATATTTGCTGTAGAGAAACAGACACATCAGTCCCTGGATATCGTATAAATAAAAGCTAACACAGTAAATCCCAAAGTCACACAACCTGTCTTTTGACTGTAGTCGTCATCAGGCATATGATGGTATGTCTGTTTTTAGAAAAAACTCAATTCATTTGAACATTATCCTGGCCTCTTATTGGTTCCTCTTTGCGATTATATGCCCTGAGTGCATTTGGTGTTTCCAGGTGCTGGATGAAAGAGAACCATGAGGCCCTGCTCGCCCACTATTTCACCACTATGACAATCCTGGTTGTCCTGGTGTTCTCGGGCATTGTGATGCTCTTCCTAGTCTACAAGGAGATCCGCACCAGGGATGAATGGAAGCAGAACCGTGTGGCTTTTCTCAGCATCTGGGGCCTCAGCTGCCTCTTTGGGACAACTTGGGGTCTGACCTTCCTGGACTTTGGCCCGCTCTCTGACTTTGTTCTCTTCCTCTCCTGCATCCTCAACTCGTTTCAAGGTCCGTGCTTGCGGTGTACAGTGCTAGTTAAAAACCAAATAGACTTCAGTCAGTCCACATTGTACTTGCTTTTTATATTATGTTGTTATGCTTTGCTATTAGCTTCTATCCACTTATTTTATGTTTATGTTTATTTTCTTCTCATTTACAAGAGACCATACCACAGAACTATCACAACAGGACATACTTGCATTTCCATCCATTAAACAGTTTCACCAGATTTTTTACATTGCATTACGTCGTTTTCACCTAGGCAAATATACTGACCCAAAGAGTAAAACAGACTTAAAATAAATCATAAAAAGCTACATATTTTGGTAACTGTAACATTATCTTGTTATTCCCACATTCACAGAAGGTTGAACTATATATAGTCAGGGGTATTTTCATTGTTGGCACAGACATTGGTGACCGTGTATTCGGGGCCATTGTATCAGTGTGGGAATGAGACAAAGGCCATGGTTAATCAAGGCCTTGTGTTACTGTTGCCTATCAGAAGAAAAGCAGTTTCCTGTCACATGCAGGGGGCTTGTTTTTGATTCAGGTCCAAAACTCTTCAGCCCTATTTTTGCTGTATATTGGTAGTTCAGTAAGATCATTTTCCATGCCAACTGGCACACGTGACAGTTTGAAGATATAAAAGTTTTTCTATTTGAATTTTATTTATTTGTTAAATATGTAAAGAAATACTTTACTACACATTATGGGAAATACACAACACACATTTGCTTTCTTGCTGATAGTTAGTTATGAAGATTTTACCACTCTCATGTCTGTATGGCAAATATGAAGCTGCAGTCAGAAGGCAGCTAGCTTAGCTTAGCTTAGCATAACCCCAAACGGGAAACCAGCTGACCTAGTTCTGCTCAAAGGCAACAGAATCCACCTACTAGAATCCACCTACTAAAAAATGGTTTTAATTGACATACTTAGAAAAAAAACCACTAGCAGGCAAACTTTACTCTATCAACAGAGCAAAAACAACTAACAGTCACAGTTCTTTAAAAATGTTAGAGGATACGCAAACCAACGTCCTGGGACAGATAATGGAGCTAATAAAGTTAAAGATTCTTCTACTTCTGTTTCAAAGTTTAGATATGTAACAACATTCTACATTTATTATACATTTTGATTACTTTCTACCTAACATTAGTTCCAGAAACAGGTAAAGTTAGTTTTTATCCCCACCAAAAGATGTTTGTCTTGTGTTATTTACATGAAGCACATGTATGTATTTAAGACTAGTCTAAACGTACATTACACTTATTGCACAGGCTTTTAGCCCCATGATCCTAGAAAAGGGGAAATAATGAAAACAAAGCAATGCTTGAACCTTGGTTGTGGTCTGTTCCCCCAGGTTTCTTCCTGATGCTGCGGTTCTGCATAGTGGACTGGATACGGAAACAGGCTGGGGGCTCTGGTCTGGGCAGCACCAGCACCGGGTCTACCAGGCAACACATGCTGCAACCCCAGGAGAAGAGTTAGATGGACTTAAAACAGGTGGCTCATCAGAGCTGCAGGTGTCAAGCATTTTATGTTAAAATGCGTTCTTTTCATTAAAGTAATTGACAAAATGGAGAAACACGCACTGGTTGTGACACTGTACATTCACTGTTTCTACAGCTGAAATTTAGTTGTCAGTTGTGGTAGCTTCTTGGAAATTTGAGTGGAGTGTCGTTCCACAACTGAAGAGTGACTCAAAGCGTCAGTGAGCAAGCGTTTCACACATCCTACACCTCTGATTCTTCTGGTATCCTCCGGTTTTAAACATCACAGACCAGCTGGGTTGGTAAACACAAGTACACGGAGTGAAATCCACGGACATCACCAGCTTATCAAGTTAAATGACTTTGTTCTTGTAGGTGCAGATTGTGTTCATTAGTCTTCTTATGTGGTGAAGAGTAAGCAGATTGTCCCCTGTGCAGTACATTACTTTTGTTTATAACAGCCACATAATGCACATGCATGGGGAATAGATTTTTTATAATCACCTTGCTGGAAGTATTTTAATCAACAAGATCCACTCAAAACTGGTTCACAAAATGGACTTGATTTATCTTCTCTGGAACAGTGGAGAAGAAATGACACCATCGCTCAGGAACTCACAATACTCCTTATGCAGGCCTGGAGCCTCCCATTGTAGAAGAACTAGACTGGGTCTGGTTATTGAAGACAAAGAATTTATTTGAGATATTTTCAATCGTAAACAATATAAAGTTAATCTTTATTTCCAGATAGAGAAATGTGAGGATCTTTTCATTACAATGTTCTGTCTGCAAAGAAAAACTATATATTACTATTATGATTATTATTGAAGCTCTCCGTGAACCTTAGATAAGCTTTTTTGTACTATGTAAGCATTTGTTTTATAGCTAATTTTGCATATTTTTAGCACTTTAGATTTTCATTCTTTAAAAGAAAATGTTTGTATAGAACCTCAGTGAGTTATGTGTTGTATGTGTTAGAAGACATTTCATATACAGTATGTGCGCATTAAATAATAGCTGGATATAATTTTACAATTATCATAAAACATAATTATCGGTTCTTCATCTTCAAAATGGACCAAAACTTTAAATTGAGTTACTCTTTACCTATATGTAGTCCAATATAACACAGAAATGTCCTATTCCTGTATATATCTTTTGACTGTATGACAAACATTTCATCTCCAGCAAAACCACCAAGTCTGTGATTAGATACTGTGATATTTGCACTTTTTTTATTTTCCAAGGTGAAACTGAATGCCACTCACATGATTGTGAATTGTTGAGTTTTAGTGGATCAATGTAAATAGTGTTAATAAAAATAGTGGGTTTGAAATTGTGTGTGTGTGTCTGTGTGTATCTGTGTGTCTATCTGTGTAAACATTCGAGGCTTGCTGTTTTCCTGCTCATTTCTCCTTATCTGTGCCTGTGTTTCCTCCCCTGGGGGGTTTGAAATGTCATGTTTTCTTCACAAACATGCTGCCTTTCTTCTGTCTGTCCAGTTTTCATTCCCTTGGAAGAAGCTGACTATACTGTCAACAGAAAAGCGTGTATGACTTTTATCTGTACTGCCAGCCAATGCAGACAAGCAAGACATGTCTACATGTCAAAGTGTGATAAAGATGGCCTCAAACCACAAGTCTCCGCCACCAAATGTATTTGTAAAAGTACTGCATTGTACAGTGCTAAAAGGTGCTCGCTGCTGTGGCGTTTCAGTGTCAGCAGGTGGCAACCTTGTCTTCCTAGCCTAGTGGTTGTCACTGGCCTTTATCTCTGTTTATTAAAAGTTTGGTATGTGTTCGATTGGGTGTGTGGGTAATATGTCAACTGCATCTTTGCGCTCTGTACATCAAGGAAAACAAGCAAAATAACTCTTTATTGTATAATCCGTAGGTGTGTGTGAGTTAATGTCCTACTTCTAATGATAGGAATAACCTACAAAAAACAGAACAACACATAAAATTGACTTTTATTTTCTTATACTTTACTGTTAAGATATACTGTACATCTAATACTCTTTGTAATGTAATATTATAATTTTGTAAATATTACCCTAAGGTGGGAAACAGGTCACCTTTCAGCATAACCCTGCTCTTTACCTGTTATTTACAGAATTTCCCTTCGGGGATCAATAAAGTATTTCTGTTTTCTGATTCTGAATATGCATTACAACGTATGACTACTTGGGTCCAGAATGGGCGTTTCTAGGATCAGAACTTTAGGGGGGCTCAGCCCCTAATGACAATGTGACAGGGATGCAGTGCCTTGCAAAAGTCTTTACTAGTAGGCTAGACAAGTTTGCAAACTCTAACTTGAAGCACTAGTATTAATAAAAAAAAGAGAACAGAATTTGATTTTTATTATAATTTTTAGGGAGCCTGAGATTCAATTTAAAGGGGGTTTGATCCCCCCCTATAAAGGGTCTAAAATCACCACTGATTCAGAACATGATGCACCCATGCAAGCACATGGTTGTGTTTGTGTTGCTCTCTCTGCAAAACCCTAGTTTGTCACGTGTGTGTGCGTGTGTGTATCTTTTTAACTATACCTGATACTTCACTAACATGATAACGGCACATACTGTGCAAGGGCTCCCTCTGCCCCGTGCTCCTAGCAGGACTGCTCTAATTACTCTGTCCTTCTGTCCCTCTTGTCTGTTATTCTCTAGCAGCCTTGTCTTATGGGACTGGTTATGTTCAGTTGAAGACCTACTTTTTTAAAACGGGCCTTTGGACGACTTCCCTGCACTTTATTTCAATGTATTCCTTTGTACAGTAACAAAGTATTTGTATTGACTTACTTCCCATCTGTCTATTACAGAAACACAAATGATATATCTCTCAGGTAATGACTTTTAAAACTACTATTGTTATTACAGTATATATTATTCCATGTCCTGCAATGCCCTGCTACATCCTGCTACGCTCTGCGGTGCCTTGTCATGCAGCACTGCTACAGTGGGGGAAATAAGTATTTGACCCCTTGCTGATTTTGCAGGTTTGCCCACTTGCAAAGAATGCAACGATCTATAATTTTAATCATATGTACATTCTAACAGTGAAAGACAGAATCCCAAAGAAAATTCCAGAAAATCACATCAAATGAATTTATTAAAATGGATAACCATCTGATGAGGAAAAACAAGTATTTGACCCCCTGGACAAACAGCATGTTAATATTTTGTAGAAGAGCCATTATTGGCCAGCACAGATGTCAAACGGTTTTTATAGTTGGGGACAAGGTTTGTGCACATTTCGGCAGGGATGTTGGCCCACTCCTCCCTGCAGACAGACTCCAATTCATTCAGGTTCCGAGGTTGTCGCAGGCAACTCGAATTTTAAGCTCCCTCCAAAGATTTTCAATTGGATTCAGGTCTGGAGACTGGCTAGGCCACTCCAGAACCTTGATGTGCTTCTTCTTCAGCCACTCTTTTGTTGCTTTGGCGGTGTGCTTAGGGTCGTTGTCGTGCTAAAACACCCATCCTCGACCCATCTTCAGCTCTCTCACTGAGGGAAGGAGATGTTGGTCCAGAATTCCCCGATACATGGCCCCGTCCATCCTCCCCTCAATACGATGGAGTTGTTCCGTCCCCTTGGCTGAAAAGCACCCCCAAAGCCTGATGTTGCCACCACCATGCTTGACGGTGGGGATGGTGTTCTTTGGGTTGTACTCGGTGTTCTTTGCCCTCCAAACGCGACGAGTTGAGTTGAGGCCAAAAAGTTCTATTTTGGTCTCATCTGACCACATCACCTTCTTCCAGGCCTCTTCTGAGTCGTCCAGGTGGTGAATGGCGAACTTCATGCGGGCCTGTACATGTTTCTTCTTGAGCAGGGGGACCTTGCGTGCGCTGCAGGATTTCAATCCATGACGGCGTAGTGTGTTACCAACCGTTTCTTTTGTAACTGTGGTCCCAGCTGCCTTCAGTTGATTCATCAGTTCCCCCCATGTGGTTTTGGGATGATTCCTCACCGTTCGAATGATCAGGCACACCCCACGAGGCGAGATCTTGTGTGGAGGCCCAGACCGAGGGAGGTTGGCAGTGGTGTGCTGCTTCTTCCATTTCCTGATAACTGCACCGACAGTTGATCTTTTCTCTCCAAGTTGCTTTCCAATTCGCTTGTAGCCCATCCCAGCCTTGTGCAGATCTACAATCTTGTCCCTGATGTCCGTAGAAAGCTCTTTGGTCTTGCCCATGGTGGTGATGCTGGATGCTGGTTGTTTGGGTGTTGACAGGTGTCTTTTATCCAGGTAACGAGGTGAGGCAGGTGTATTTGATGTAGTTAATTGGTTGGGATTGGGGATGTGTCTTAAAGAAAGACTAACTGGCTTGTAGGAGCCAGAATACTTGCTGTTTGGTAGGGGTTCATATACTTGTTTTTCCTCATCAGATGGTTATCAATTTTTATAAATTCATATGATGTGATTTTCTGGAATTTTCTTTGGGGTTCTGTCTTTCACTGTTAGAATGTACATATGATTAAAATGATAGATTGTTGCATTCTTTGTAAGTGGGCAAACCTGCAAAATCAGCAAGGGGTCAAATACTTATTTCCCCCACTGTATGCCATGAACTACTACAAACTACTATTTTTTTTAGTCACTGTTCCTTTATCTTTTATTGTGACTGTTATTGCTACAATTCATCTCAACCCCAACCGCCCCGTCAGACACCGCCTACCAAGATTTCACCGCCTGTCCAAGGTTTTTTCCTAAAAGGAGTTTTCCTCGCCACTGTTGCTTGCTCTAGAGGGAATTGCTAAAACTGTTGGGTCATTGTAAATTATAGAGTGTGGTCTAGACTGCTCTATCTGTAAATTATAGAGTGGTCTAGACCTACTTTCTGTAAATTATAGAGTGTGGTCTAGACCTGCTCTATCTGTAAATTATAGAGTGTAGTCCAGACCTGCTCTATCTGTAAATTATAGAGTGTGGTCTAGACCTGCTCTATCTGTAAATTATAGAGTGTGGTCCAGATCTGCTCTATCTGTAAATTATAGAGTGGGCTAGACCTACTTTCTGTAAAGTGTCTCGAGATAACTCTTGTTACGAATTGATACTATAAATAAAACTGAATTGACCTGTAAATCAGACTGCCTGACTGCTGTCTGTTGTTATACTAACCCTAACACTTATGAGGCCAGTCTATGCATATGCATACAGTGTGCGGCCATATGATGCTCCTATAGCACATGCTCCCGTAGCAGCGTCACTCCCATGACGTCTCTTTCGAGCAGCAGCAGCAGCAGCAGCAGCAGCGGCGGCCGCCAGTTGTTTACGGGTGCTGATGCATTTCCTATGGACACTGGCTTGGCTGACTGTCAAACCCGCTAGGCAGGAGGCAAAGCAGCACAGGTAGGTCTAAAACAAGCCCTGAAACTGGTACTGTTGAACAGGACTAGTTCATAGCTTAGTTTAAACGGAACCTAGTCGGCATATTCGCCGAAGCTAGAGCTACCTGAATTTAGATAACGTTACGGCAGACGGGACGCAGACGTACCCGGTCTGGCCGGCGTCGCGGCAAGCTAGCCGCAGACAGCCTGGATACCACCGGAGGTCACAAGGTTCACGTTCAAAATGAAAGCCAAATTTAGCAATGTAGCAATTCATAAAATCCTTTTTCCAGTCTCTGTTTCATCTTGTTAAAGGTGAGTTGAAAGCAGACACGTTTAGTCTGGGCTGCCCCGGCTCAAAGCCATGGTGGGCAATGGGTCTTTTGTACGTTAACGTTAAAGTCTTGAACCGCACCGAATACTGTTAGAATTGGTGTGTGTGTGTGTGTGTGTGTGTGTGTGTGG
>NC_048407.1:2294051-2299516 GCF_013103735.1 Etheostoma cragini
AGAGAGAGAGAGAGAGAGAGAGAGAGATGTGTATGTCTACTAACGTTGCGAGAAAAAAAAAATGTGTGGCTTTATTTTGAAAGTCATACTCGGAAGTCAGGTTTGGTGGCTCAGTGTTATCGTCGTTGCCTTTGACACCGGCTATTTTTAGGAAGAAAATGCCGTCATAGGATGCTTTGTAGCGTAAGACAATATGGTTTTTTTTTTATGATCATGTTTCTTATGATGTGGGTCTCCCAATACATAAAATAGCTTAAATTCAACATGTTACAACATACATACTATATAGCCTACTCACAAAGCCTCAAAACTGAAATTAGCTAACCAAAAGTGGTTCAGGTCATCACATCAATGTTGAAAGCAAAGAAAATCAACATTACCCACCCTTTATTTCTTGTAATGATCTATCCTTCTTTTTAGCAATTTAAGCTTCCTGCATTAACTTAACTAGGCCTATAAATTGTGCAACTATGCCACAAGATGCCTATTAGGATTTGTTTTAATGTTTTCATCCACTAAACTTGGCTAATGTTATTATACATGTCAATGGCATACTTTTTGAAGTTGCCATAGTGACACATTTAAAAGTTCAACTTTGAAATGTCAACTTTCATGCAGAAAATCACTGTTAAACTGTATCCAACTTGAAAAAGGTTGGCATTCTTGTGCCATTTTTACCTTAAAAACCGAATGCTAAGGTTTGGAAAATGTATATTAGTTTAAGTTATCCCAGTCAAATGAATGCAAATACAAACTACTGTGACTACAAGATAACAACGCCTATGTCACAGGTTTAAAATACATCAAAAATACAAAAGGAAAAGGAGGCAGTAGGTTAGTAACATTATCAGGAGCTCCATGTCGTGTGTACCTGGCTGGAGCTCCTCCAACACTGGGCCTGTCTCTGCTAACTTAGCCAGCTCTGCTACTCGCTCAGCCGTAAACACTCAAAAGGCACGCAGCCCCAGTTGATAATGATCTTACTGTCGCAGACAAAAACAAAATACTGCACATGCTCAGATACACACTAGTGGAGAATACTGAGGCTACAAAATGATGGTAGTAGTAGTAGGGATGCAACTAAAGGCAGTTTTATGGTTGAGAGGAGGCTCCACGCAGAGCTTTGGCCAACGTAGCCTACGTTAGTGCTTATACCGCGTTGTGCGCTGGTGTGTGTGCGTCAAGCTGGCATGTGTGTGTGTGTGATTTCATGATGTTGTTTGTAGAGCCCGACCAATAAAGGATTTTTGAGGCCGATTCCGATTTGAATATTTGGTCATTTCAAAATCCAATATGCCGATATATCGGCCGATATATACTTTTTTAAAATCCAGAAATGCGTTACAAAACATAAACAGATAGTTAGTTGTAGTTATTTATGAGTTTTCCGTTAAAATAATATGATAATAATTTGTTGTATTGTCACAACAGAACAGAGCAACATCAAAATATATTAAAGTTCTGATGAATAAAACGTATAAAAATACAAACCTAAGATAGGAAATTTAAAGTCCTTTGAACAAAAACACATTAATAAAAATAAATAATCAGTGTTGCCAACAGGGACGTCATTTTGACGTCAAATTGTCTCGCGAAATTTTTGGAACGGCAGCTGTAAAGAGGCCTTTAGGCCATGCTTAGATAGCTCAGATCATTCTCTGAAATCATACCATCATGGGCCAATTTCTCAATATTTGTCCATTATAAGTTTCGATAACATTACCCCGCAAACATGTCACCGCATGAGTAACACTTTATAATCGCTAATAAATGATAAATTGATAATTAATTAAACTTAAGTTATTTTACTGTTATAATATAATAATTCACAATATTTCCAAATTTTTGGTTTTGCTACAGTTTGTTATTTGAACACTTTTATTGTTGCTCACATCATAACGTTCCAGATATTATATTATATTAGGCCAAATGAATTGTACTTATTATTCTTATAGAGGCAGGCTCATTTTTATTTTTAAAGGCCAGTTATTTAATGGATCAGGATACTATGCATCCTGATACAGTTCCCTTGGACTTTGGATTTAAAATTCCCCCCCCCCCCCCTCCCCCCCCCCACATCATCACATACCGTTCACCATAGAGATCGGCATGGTGTTATTTCAGTTAGCCTAGCTGGTTTGATTTGCATTGAGAGATGATCTTATGGAAAGTCCCCCATGCCTATCTCTGTGTGTGGTGAAGGTTATGTTATGATGTGTGTGTGTGTGTGTGTGTGTGTGGGGGGGGGGGGGGGGGGGGGGGGGGGGGGGAGAGCTATTTTAATTTCAAAGGCCAAGGGAACTTTATTAGGATGCACAGTATCCTGATCCATGAAACAACTGGCCTTTAAAAATAAAAATCTGCTTGCTTCTATAGGATTTTAACATAGGGGGGTGTACTCTTATACCCCCGGTATTTTAAGGAAGAACATATTTACAATACATTGTTCATTCACAAAGAAAATTGGTGTCCTTAAAAGGTTGGATTTTCCCAAATCTTTTTAATTATGGCATTAAGATCAATTTCCAAAAGATGATTTTTTTATTCCTCTTTTTAATCAACTTAGCCTGGCTGTGTAAACTTTCTCAAGCCACTGTACATATAGGCACCTGTCAACAGAATACAAAATACAAATATTTAAATAAGACATAATACCAAGACAAGTATACATGGAGTAGGATGTAAAGTGCAAGAAGTAAGATTGCAAAATACTGTGCTAGATGCATATTGGAATGATAAGTATGTAATGTGTGGAGAAGTGGGCGAGTGGCCAAAGTGGGAATGTTGTGCGGGTCTGCAGCCCCCCGGATCTTGCCCAATGACTATTGATTGGCGAATTGGACCAGCTCCCATGCTCTGTGACATGTTGAGCTGATTTCATTTTTGTCATTTAGTTGATCTTGAGGCATGAGAATTGGGCCCACTGAATCACCCTCGGCATCATAACCACCCAGTTTCAGGGCATTATGTTATGCTTCTCCTCCCCCCTACCTCTGCAGTTAATGTTTCCTCTCTGCCCTTGCTGCTATCTGTTCATCCCAAACCTCTTCCCGGTTTCCCTGCCAACTCTGTGCTTTCCTTTACCAGTGTTTGACACATGAGAGATTAAATACCAGCCACTAGACAATCACCATTTAACATGAGCTCCTCTGTTTGTCGCCAACAATGACGTGATACACCTGAATCTGTTGCATAGGTTGTTCCAGAGGTTGCCTCACAGGGACAAGGGTCTATAGTGCCCGCAGCCCTCAGGTCCTAAGTTCCTGCTGTTAAAGCCCCTGAGGCGACGACACCATGGCCGACCACGAAGAATCCAAGATGAACAGCAGTGCTGGCCACTCCTCCCGTCTTTCGGACCCACCCAAAGAGAGCATGCAGCTAAAGAAGGAGATCTCGCTGCTCAACGGAGTCAGCCTGATCGTAGGAAACATGATCGGCTCTGGCATCTTCGTCTCCCCCAAGGGTGTGCTAATCTACAGCGCCTCGTACGGGCTGTCGCTTGTCATCTGGGTCATTGGCGGCCTGTTCTCTGTGATGGGGGCCCTCTGCTACGCTGAGCTCGGCACCACCATCACCAAATCAGGAGCGTCCTACGCATACATCCTGGAGTCATTTGGCGGCTTCATTGCATTCATTCGCCTGTGGACATCTTTGTTGATTATTGAGCCCACCAGCCAGGCGGTCATAGCCATTACGTTCGCAAACTACTTGGTGCAACCGCTGTTTCCAACATGTGAACCGCCATACATAGCATCCAGGTTCCTCGCTGCAGCGTGTATATGTAAGTACTTCTGAGCTACTCTTTGTGCCACTGCTGTTTGCTGATGTCTGGCTCGCTGTTCCCTACAGGAGTAGACCCAGCACCAAGAACTTCTATGAAGCTTTCCTCTCTCCCCAGGCTTACTGACATTAATCAACTCCACCTATGTAAAGTGGGGAACCCGCGTGCAGGACGTATTCACCTACGCCAAGGTGGCAGCCCTCATCGTCATCATCATTACCGGCATCGTCAAGCTGAGCCAGGGTGAGTGGTGTCACTGCAGTACTAACCTTTTCATGTTGGTCCAGAACCGAGACACCCCAACTCAGGGTCCTTTCCTGTATATGTGACACGTGGGTTTTCTCCTCTGCCATGTGTCTTTAGGAGACTAGCGGCAGATCCTGAGTGTATTGATTCCAATGGGAGAATTGTGAGAGATTGTGACCAATTATTTTGCCCCATAGTCTTTTTTATTACTTTTTGGACGTACTATACTTTGACTATATTAATACTTTTTTCGACATACTACACTATGACTATAACTTTTTGAGACACTATACAGGGACTTTTTAACCATTTATTGACAAGTTATGCTATGACCTTTTTCAACATACTATACTATGACTTTTTTAAACATACTATACCATGACTTTATTAATTTCTTGACACATTATACAGTGACATTTTATCACTTTATTGACAAGATATACTATGACTTTTTTCAACATACTATACTATAACTTTTAACAATTTCTTCGACACAATATACTACGACTTTTTATTACTTTATTGACAAGATATACTACGACTTTTTGACATACTATAATGGGACTTTTTTTTAATCTTTTTTATTCAATATACTAGCACTATTGTTAACACTTTTTATAATTTTTTTTTGTCAAGTTAAAATGACAAATATGATGAGCTTGACTGTAAGGTTAGTAATAGTGTAGGGTGATGAGGGAGAGACTGGAAGACAGAAGGTTGGATGTTCAACTCTAGCAGGGCGCAAGTAGTTTTCAAGACCTTTACAGGAATGAAGAAATCAAGTAGATGAAGAGCAGTGTTCCTTCCTTTCAGTCGCCCAACTGTTTCCTTTGAAAAGATAAACACACTTTACCACATTCTATAAAATTTATTTTTTATCACTTTTCTTCGACATACTATACTATGACTTTTTATCACTTTTTTTCAACGTACTATGCTGGCTGTTTGGGGCGGGCCTCGGCCATGGTGTGTGAATGTGTGTGAATGGTGAATGTATGATGTAAAAGCGCTTTGAGTAGCCGTTTTCTTATACTATGACTTTTTAATAACTTTTTTGACATACTATACTATGACCTTTTTATAATTTTTTTGACATACTTTTTTAATCATTTTTTAATTACTTTTTCGAGATACTATACTATGACTTTTTTATAATTTTTTTGACATACTATACTATTACTTTTTATCACTTTTTTGACATACTATACTATGACTTTTTTTGACATACAATACTATGACTTTTTTCAAAATACAGTACTATATATGCTATACTAAAGCTTTATCATTACTTTATTGACATAGTATAATATTAATTAATTTTTATCATTTTTTCGACATACTATACTATGACTTTTTTATAATTTTTTCGACATACTATACTATTACTTTTTTATTACTTTATTGACATACTAGCCTCTGACTTCTTTTGACATACAGT
>NC_048407.1:2299616-2306759 GCF_013103735.1 Etheostoma cragini
TACTTTATTGACATAGTATAATATTAATTTTTTATCATTTTTTCGACATACTATACAATGACTTTTTTATCATTTTTTTGACATACTGTACTATAACTTTTTATGACTTTTTTCAACATACTATACTATGACTTTTTTATTACTTTTTGACATGCTATACTATGACTTTTTTTTACATACTATACTATGGCTTTTTTATCATTTTTTAATTACTTTTTCGACATACTATACTATGACTTTTTTATCATTTTTTTGACATACTATACTATGACATTTTATCACTTTTTTAACATACTACACTATGACTTTTTTATTACTTTTTGACATACTATACTATGACTTTTTTGACATGCTATACTATGGCTTTTATATCACTTTTTTGACAGACAATACTATGACTTTTTTTTTCGATATACAGTAGTATATATACTATACTAAGGCTTTTTCATTACTTTATTGACATAGTATAGTATAATTTTTTTATAATTTTTCGACATACTATACTATGACTTTTTTAGAATTTTTTTTCGACATACTATACTATGACTTTTTTATCATTTTTTTGACATACTATACTATGACTAATTTAACACTTTTTTTGACATACTATACTATGACTATTTTAACACTTTTTTTGACACACTATACAGTAACTTTTTATCACTTTATTGACAACATATACCATGACTTTTTTGACATAATATCCTCTGACTTTTTTTCACATGCTATACGATGACTTTTTATCATTTTTTAATAACTTTTTTCAACATACTATACTATGACTTTTTTATCATTTTTAATAACTTTTTCAACATACTATATACTATGAAATCTTTATTACTTCATTGACATACTAGCCTATGACTTTTTTTGACATACTATACTATGATTTTTTCCGACATATAGTACTATACTATGACATTTTAATAATTGTTTTGACATACTGTACTTTGACTTTTTATCACTTTTTCGACATACAATACTATGACTTTTTTTGGACATACAGTACTATATATATTATAATATGGCTTTTTCATTACTTTATTGACATAGTATAATATGATTTTGTTATCATTTTTTCAACATACTATACTATGACTTTTTTGACATTTTATACTATGACTTTTTTTGACATACCATGCTATGACTTTTTTTGACATACTATACGATGACTTTGTTTTCATTTTTTTCCATTTTTTTGCAACATACTATTCTGTGACGGTGTAGAGAATTGAGGACCAAAAGGCAGAGACAGGCAGGCATGCGGTGAAAGGTTGAGATGAGGATTTATTAACCGGAAAAAAGCAGGGCAAATACAAAAAGTATCCAAAAATGCAAAACACAATTGACACGAGGAGTTCAAACTGAGGCAGGCAAAAACTAAATCCAAAATGCAGAAAATGGAAAAAACAGGATAACTAAACAAGAGCCTGGATACCCCAGGGACGATAACCACAGGGACACAGAGACTGGAACACACTAGCAGGAACAAACAAAAGGATCTGATAAATATGACATAAACATGAAATAGCTAAGCTATCTAAGCTATCTAACCTGCGAGTCATCTCAGGTTAGATAGCTTAGGGTGATAAGAGGGAGATGGAAGGTTGAGTGTTCAGATCTTATAGTGTGCAATTAGATTCAAGAACATTACAGGAATGAAGAATTCAAGTAGATGAAGAGTAAAGTGGCATACCAGTTCTAATAAAGAGATAAATGCAGTTTTTGAAATACTATTCTATGACTTTTTATCACTTTTTCTACATACTATACAGTGACCTTTTTATCACTTTATTGACATGGTATAAATACTATGACTTTTTTTCAACATGTTATTCTATGACTTTTTGTGAAAAGCCATACAATGACTTACTAGAAGATTATTTTTCTGGCAAATATGACGTAAACAGGAACTTAACTGTGTTTTGATATACTATACTATGCCTTTTTTATCACTTTTTACAACATAAAATACTATTACTTTTTTCGAACATGCTATATAATGAATTTTTTCTTTACATAATATACACTCAAATTTATCACATTATTGACAAGATATACTAAGACTTTCTTTACATGCACATCAAGTTTACTGGCAGGCCTAATAGCTGAGGGTGATAAGACAACGATTGGTTGACAGAAGATAGAGTGTTCAAATCTTGTAGGGTGCAATTCTTTTAAAGACCTTTACAGGGGGAAAGTATAGTAAAACCCATTGTTTCAAAGAGATCAATGCATTTGTCATAATACTGTATTTGTATGTGGTGTATTTGATTGTTCTTCTATGTGGCTGCACAGTGGCTCAGTGGTTGGCACGGCTGAAAACTGGGTTTGACTCTCGGTCCGTGCAGGGCCTTTCTGTGTGGAGTCTGCATGTCCTCCCCGTGTTCTCCCACCATAAAAGACATGGAAAAGCATGCATGTTAGGTACCTCCTGCAATTGCCTTTAGGCAGGTAGCAGCATTACAACTTTGGAGTTGGTGCCCAGACGCCAGGCTCAAACAAGTAATGTGATAATCAAGGACACGGATAGCATCCAGTAAGATTCATACAACAAAGAATAACACGTCTAGAAATGAGTGAAATTTTGACTGAGTAGGCGTATCAACAACATTTGTCAACGGCCACAGATGCACAGTATCATGGTCATTTTGTGCAAATTCCTCTCATTTTTCTCTCCTAGGTTACACAAACAACTTTGAATCGTCCTTTCAGGGATCGTCCACACACCCCGGTGACATTGCGCTGGCGCTCTACTCTGCCCTTTTCTCCTATTCCGGCTGGGACACCCTCAACTTTGTTACTGAGGAGATCCAAAACCCTGAAAGGTTACTGGTCCTTTTCTGAAGAAAGGCTGAGCAGAAGCAAGATGGAATACGTGAATCAATCTGGTAATGATGCAATGTCCTGTTGTTTCAGGAACCTGCCCATGGCCATCGCCATCTCTATGCCCATTGTCACCATCATCTACATCCTCACCAATGTGGCCTACTATGCTGTTCTGGATGTTAGCGCTATACTGGCCAGCGATGCTGTGGCAGTGGTAAGTGAACCAACTTAACTACCCAAACTGTGTGTGAGATGAAACTGCAGTTGCTAAACCAGTTTCTGTGTCTGGTCCAGACATTTGCAGATCACACCCTCGGTGTGATGAGCTGGACCATCCCCTTGGCTGTGGCCCTGTCCTGCTACGGAGGCCTCAATGCCTCCATCATAGCTGCATCCAGGTAGGACACACACAGCAACACGGGGGGGGGGCTGCCTTACCAATGGGGCCCACTTATAGGTCCATGGTGACCAGACGTCCCTGTTTTTGGTGGCCTTTAAATGTGCGTTGTTTTGAGTAGTGTTGTCAGAAATAAAAAAACGGGGTAACAGTTGACGTCTCTGTTGCGTTGTGCTTGTTTGCTGCTCGCTCACTAATCTTGATCACTCGTTTTTACACAGTCTATCGTTCCACACACATATTTGAGAACACTTCACTGTCCCACTTAATCATAGGAATTCTGCTTAGTGCTGCTCTGCAGGGTTTGGACAGGTTTTAGGCCTACGTTACAGCAGCTTTTATTAACTTGATCTTTGTCTTTTCATTTTGTGTAGTACTTTATCCAATATTAGCCTACATATGTTTTCTTCATTAGTCACTTCCTTATAAAATGTAATTTGTTTGGCCATGGTTTAATTATTTAATGTGAAAAAATGTGTTTGGCTAGTAGGCAAAATTACATTCAACTGGAATTCTTTGAGAACATTGGATAGGCAGATTGTAGTTAAACACTGGGCGCTAAACTCTAATTATCCACAGTTTTACTCTAGAATCGCTACTCGCTCCGAAGCTAATCGCCATCACTTTCTCACTTTCTCCCTTGCTCTATCACATACTCTCCCCCCCCCACACACACACACACACACACATACACACACATGCTGGCTTGATACACACACCAGCGCACAAGTATAAATATCACACAAACACCTTTACTCACATGTACTCTGGCTTTGTGGAGGTTTCAAGCCGATGCTTTGCATAGTGTGGTTTTGTCCGTCTTAGTTCATGTCTGTTGTGTCCAGGTTGTTCTTTGTAGGCTCTCGTGAGGGACACCTCCCAGACGCTCTGTCCATGATCCACATAGAGAGATTCACTCCGATCCCTGCTCTGCTCTTCAATGTAAGAAAATGGCTCAATTACATGCTAATTATAGTGGAGGAACTACAGGAAATGTCAATTGAATTGCTGTAATTTCCCCCATACATCGGTGTCTAAGTGAATAACATGACATTGGGCCAGCATTGAGGAAGAGCACTGTAACAGGCACCCGCAAACCACGCTTTAATGTCATCCTATGGAGTAAATCTGTCAATTTAATCTGTATAAATCTGCCGGACTTACTGTACAAGTGTCTGACAACATTATGGGATGGATCCCTACAGAGAGTTAATGACAATGGAATTCACATTCATTGACATCTTAAACCGTTAACGTATTCATTCTCCCTTTTTTCCTCCGTCCGTTGTCCAGTGCATCATGTCACTGATCTACCTGACAGTGGAGGATGTCTTCCAGCTCATCAACTACTACAGCTTCAGCTACTGGTTCTTCATGGGTCTGTCCATCATCGGCCAGATCTACCTCCGCTGGAAAGAGCCTGACAGACCCAGACCTCTCAAGGTAAGACCAGTTGAACCCACCATTCCTCTATTCATTTCTCTCAAAAATTATAAGAAAAGAGGCTTAGGTTTTGTCTGATGAACCAAATCTAACTGTCTGAAACACGGAACACTGCGAGAGAAAAAAGTGAAACAAAAAACGATGATATCCAGTTTAAAGTATTAATGCAAAATGCAGGGTTTTGGATGTGTTTGTAGCTCAGAGCCTGCCACCTGACCTGTCTCTCTGCAGCTGTCCTTGGTGTACCCGGTGGTCTTCTGTCTGTGTTCTGTGTTCCTGGTGGTCGTTCCTCTCTACAGCGACACTGTCAACTCCCTGATTGGCATCGCCATCGCCCTGTCAGGGGTCCCTGTCTACTTCCTGGGGGTCTATCTACCAGAATCCAAACGGCCGCCTATGATCACCAAGCTACTGCGTGAGTGTACCGCACGTCCAGCACCCCGAAACCCAATTTATGGTCCTGGGTTAAATCTCCATAGTGTTACGGGAGGTTAAGCTAACCTGGCTCGTTAAAAAACTAAAACGCTGCTGCTAAAAGGTTAACAAAGCCGGTGACAGTAGACGCCAATACATGCTTAAAATGACCCCGTGGGTAGGTACGTATGTACGTGGAGATACAGACATGCACCTCTCTAGAAATGTAACTATAGGTTGCAGCGACGCAGACATAAGCAACGTGAAATCAAGGAGAGGGTTAACTTTTCCCCACCTTGGTCAGAACGAACAGGGGAGACACTTTCTCTCACTATGACTCTAGAGTCACTACTCTCTCCCTCGCTCTATCGCACACACACACACACACACACACACACAGGCCCTGCTATTCTCTCAAAGAGATTGACACAGACAACAGCGCACAAATATGAAGTTCAGGCCATTTCCGTAGGGGTCTACGAACGGGTCGCAGAAGCGTACATCGGCCTCAACTTTGTCATTGCAACTGCGTCGTTCCTCCCCCTCTCTCAGCAGCGATGTTGTTTTCTCTTACTGCAGGTTCGCTGACTCTCTCCACCCAGTACACCTGCTACTGTGTACTAACAGAGATGGACAAAAGTGAATAACATCCAAAACACTTTAAAACTCAAGCCAGCAGTCTCTACATCCTCACAGCTGACACCAACCAGGGGCAGCCAGGCGAGGGATTCTTCTTTGGGGAAAAAAAAAAAAAAAGCATTTTATTGTACGGTTCACCACTGACTTGTTTACACTGATAATGCTGCCAGATGCCCACCTTCACTTGCAGCTTTTTCCTGGAAGTCAAGGCAATTCAAACTTCGACCAAAGGATCGACAGTACTGTTATACGGCTACTTCTATTCTTCATCACACTACTTAATTACCTCTACTATAAAGGATCTGCGTCGTTAGTTCCACAGGTAACTGTATAATGCCTTGAGAACACTATGTGGGTGCTGCACATGACCACAAGGACATGATAGTTATACATTACCTTTTTAATATATGGATTTAACTTTAAGTAAAAGGTATAAATATATATGCATTATGCGTGAATGTGCATAATTTCACCATTGAATGAAAAGACAAATCATATAAGCTTAGTGAATGGACAAAGGTAAGATTGTGTTTATTTGTCTGCTGTTGTGTGAAGACTGAGCCATCATCCGAATGTCACTGTCTAATGTCTGGTGTGTTTTTGCATTTTAACTCTTGAAATAAAACCTGGGGCCTTTTCCATTTGGCAGCTGAGGTGGGTTAATTGTCGGGGGGGGGTTAGTGCGCTGAAGCATAGACGGGAGAGGGAGGGGACGGGATGACGGAGGCCCAAGCTGGTATCATTTTGTTGGAAAATATTTTGAACTGAAGTGATGTCACCCAAGATCCCTCAAAGCACCTTTACCTGGCACTAATGTTAAAGCTTTTGGAAATCATGTGTACTTGTTATATAATAAGCACTGAATATTGACAGAAGTTTTTGCTCTTCTCTAACTGCCTGGTACAGAATGAAGAAATTAAAGAATGCGGCGTTAGAGATGAAAACCTGCTCCAGACCAGGTTAGGTTCACAGACTATGTTACCATAGTAACTCTGAAACAGAGTGGAGGTCCCCCTCCTCTCAGGGTTAACCAACTCCGTTTCCACTCGACATGCTTTGTAAAACTGGTCCCAGATCAACAGATGAACATACGGAGAAACCCTGCCTTGAACATTTTAAATTACAGATTACTGGAATGCATATTTTTACTTTCGGATTATGAGCTTTTACATTTTCTCTCTAAATTGATCTTTTGATCAGTATTTATCCTCCAGGACAAATTGACAGAGATGTTTAGAGTTTATTTGAAAGCCTTTTTTTTATACACATCTACATATTTACAAAATTGTAATTCAACAGGCATCCAAGAGAAACAATCTTAACTTTGAAGGGGATTTCTGAACCAAACTCGCACACCCACAACAAAACTTGCATCACACTTTCACATTATGCAAAAATCTAACACACACACACACACACAC
>NC_048407.1:2306859-2367537 GCF_013103735.1 Etheostoma cragini
TATGATTATTAGTATGTGCCATTGCAGCAGGTGTTTCTCTCCACTCTCGCCTACACAGAGGAATAAGGAGTGTGGTGATATTTGTGTTGAGTGCATTGGGAAGATCCAGTGACAGCCATGGGGGTAAGGGATAGATCAATCGGAATTATATTTGTCTCCATCATCATCCTCCTCATTGTCGTCTTCACCGCGGCAGTCCAGCTCGTGCAGCACCTCCCTCTGGTAGCGGCCCCAGCTCCTCTGGCTGTACGAGTGCTCCTCCTCCCAGTAACCTGCAGACACGACAGGAGACAGAAGCCAGCCAATGAGTGAACAGGAAGGACAGTGATACACCACCGCAGGCACACCACACAATGGAAAGCATCATGAGATCAAGTAAAGAGAGAAAAGGTCATAAAACCTTCAGCCTGGGACAAACTAGAAGACAAGGAAAAACCAAAAAAGGACTGAACAAACCCCAACAAGACCATTTCTACCAGCTGACACAGATGTCTAGTCTTTGACCGTCAGGTAGACCTCAATGACCCTCACAGGTGAGACCCGTTGGTTAATACGCACCGCCATAGCGCTCCTCGCGGTCGCTGTCTGCATCGCTCCCCTCGTCGGGGTAGTCATTCCTCCAGTTGCCTTCCTCGTTTTCGTCGTCCTCGTCTTCATACACCTCCTCTTCACGGACCACAACGTCAGGCACCTGGGGAACACAACAAACACTGATACTACAGCGCCAGCTCCAGGGTTTAAGCATCAACTTGAATTAACACGATTAGACAATCACGATGTACCAATGTGGTACAAGTACTTTAAAACATGTTTTTGACTAAACTAAAAATAAGACATTTGAATACTAATTTAGACATTTTTTTCCATGTGGGGAGGGGGGGGGGTCTCATCTGTATTTGTCCTATTCACTGCTATCATTGTTGAATGTTATCCATTTTATTTCATTTATCTTTTAATTACAGATCTCATTTTTTCTGTGCAGCTCATTGTAACTCTGTTTTGTAAACTGCTAAACAAAATTATTAATAACAATCAACAACAATACAACAACATGTGTTGGAACAGGTTTTACTGCCTGGCCTCCAGCAGCGATAAACTTCATTAAGTTAGAAGCTAGACGTGTAAAGGTAGACAGAGCAGCGTTCTGTCAGCCGACCCATCCACATTATTAACTATTCCACAGGCAGTCACAACATGAAGGAAATGTCTCTCTACTGTGTCCATGTCTTCATTCACTCACTCAGAGTTCAGCATTCATTCATCTGTCCGTCCATCCATCCACACACACCAGTTCTCCCTCATCGGTGTAGGCCCTGACAGACAGGATGTCCTGGATCCAGCCGGGTGCGACCATTTCCTGGTAGTAGAGATCGTAGACGTAGTCGTCGTCCTGCTCCCGGTGGTCCTCCCCCAGTCTGTCGCCGGTGATGCTCAGGCGCTCCCGCAGCATCTTGGTGCTGTTACACAGGATCACTTCTGGGTCTGAGGACAGCGTCTTCACAAGAAGACAGAGCGAGAGAACAAACGGCAACGTTGACCATAACCTCCAACACGTCAAAGACAGTTAACACACTACACGATAAGGAGCTACAACGGAAAGCTAATGTGTGTACCTTATGTCACAAGCACACAGATCTAGTTGTAGTAGACAAACAGAATTTCAGTTAAAGCTATAGTGCGTAGTTTCTGTCGCAACCGTGAGGAATTCTAAGTAAGAACAACACTATTGACACGTCAACATGATACAAGCCTTCTGTGATTGAGTTTCTGTGTGCAAAAGTCTCCTGAACATCATAGTACTGAGAAATACAGAGGGTTGTGTGGAGCTGATGGTCCTAATTAGCTTTGTCTCAACTTATTTGGCAACGGCTTGAATGTAACGGACTTCATTAATATCAAAAAGTTAAATATTTACGGTTCAAAGCCTTTGGTAACACGTTATAAACAGCTTTCCCCCCCAGACTTTTGACCACGATGGCGGAGTGTTACGGAGCCACGCACGGTGTCACTCCAGACAGGCTAAAACCGTCCACCAGAGGACGCTCTACAACGTCCCTGTTAGTGATGGTGTTACATAGTCTGTCCACCAGAGGACGCTCTACAACGTCCCTGCTAGTGATGGTGTTACATAGTCTGTCCACCAGAGGACGCTCTACTACGTCCCTGTTAGTGATGGCATCACATAGTCTGTCCACCAGAGGACGCTCTACAACGTCCCCGTTAGTGATGGCGTCACATAGTCTGTCCACCAGAGGACGCTCTACAACGTCCCCGTTAGTGATGGCGTCGCATAGTCTGTCCACCAGAGGACGCTCTACAACGTCCACCGTTAGTGATAGCGTTGCATAGTCTGTCCACCAGAGGACGCTCTACAACGTCCCCGTTTGTGATGGCGTCGCATAGTCTGTCCACCAGAGGACGCTCTACAACGTCCCCGTTAGTGATGGCGTCGCATAGTCTGTCCACCAGAGGACGCTCTACTACGTCCCCGTTGTCAACACTGATTATTTTTGTTGATGTGTTTTGTTCAAAGGAATTTAAATTTCATATCTTAAGTTTGTATTTTTATACATTTTATTTATCAGAACTTTAACATTTTATTTATCAGAACTTTAACATTTTGATGCTGTTGTGACAATAGAACAAAATCATATTATTTTAGTGAGAACTCAAATAACTAATGTTAGGAAAGTATGTTTTGTAACACGTTTCCTGGATTTTTATAATATATATATATGCATTTTGGATTTTTAAATAACCAAACATTCGTATTGGTCTTAAAAATCCTTCATGGGTCGGGCTCTAACAGAAATAATATCCATTTAGTTTATTTTCACTTGTTAGAAATTGTCAAATTACTGCATATTTGTGTAAGGTGGTTCACCAGGTTGATAAAGGTATAATACCGTCTCCCACACTGGTGGTACATAAGCTTTGTCACTTAAAAAAGAATTTAACCACATTTTAGAGTAATTTTCTCTACCTCATTTTTAAAACTGACTTATTTTTTGTAATTTTAAAGTCCTCATGTTATGCTTGTTTTCTGGTTCATAATTGTATCGTTTTGTTAACTCACCTTGCTAGATTTGTCCTGGTCCTCTACCTCCTCATGTAGGAGATCAACCACCTGGATTGCACAGAGACCCAAACATTTGTCCTGCTCTTTCCCCGTTTCCTCTACACCATCAGCAGCTTCCGCGTGGTCGGTTTGCTGCTCCGCTGAGCTTGACAGCCCCGTACGGTGGCTGGAGAGGATTCTGTAGCGTTCCTCCCTCCGGGTGCTCCACTTTGTGCTCCGGAGGCCCCCAATGATCCGTTGGGAAGTGGCAGCAGAGGGGCGCAGTGCGTGGGCCATGCGAGGCCGAGCCAAAGCCTGTCGCACCTGGGTCTGAACAGGAGCATCCTGGCGATGAGATGACACAAAGAGAGAGTTTATTTGCTCTAAGATCGGAAAGAGAAGATGTTTTGCTTGACATCCTGACACCTTACTAGCTAGAAGTTTAAGGAAATTAAGTAGGTACCAACAGAATCCTTCAAACCATCTCACCACCCTGACACCGGTCAGCATGTGACCATTTCGGTAAAAGGCAGGAAGAAAGAGCCAACCAAACGTGTAATAACATTACACCGAAAAGCAACTAAACTGACGTTTTACTAAACATGAACAAACGAGCAAACCATTTGTACACACTACCTTTAATGGAATTTGGGGCTGATGGGATGTTACGGCTAATGTCGGCTAACAACGTCGCCTAAACGGAGTCTCATGCTAACAACAACTAGCGTTAGCTAGCTAGCCCAGAAGGGTCGTTGAATTTTACAACTATTACCGTTTTAAGTCGTTAAATTCAGCTTGCCATCGGTAAGTCAAATTGACTAAATAGGCACGTGTGTACCGACACGCTAACTAGCGTTTAAATGCAGTTTCCACCGCCAGCTGCGAAGACGTCAGCCCGCACTTTGAGAATGAGATGTCACGTAGCGGGCCTCTCACCTGTGTTGCTACGGTCGCCACGAGTTTGAAGACAGAATTTTCCACCTCGGCTTCATTTGGCTCCGGTACCGGTTCGCCTGAGCCCTGGGACGTCTCCGGCCGGATACGTTTACACGCCAACAGCAACGCATCGGCCGGGTCGGTCCCCCTTTTCCTCTTGACTCGCAGAATCGTCGTGTTCGGATCCATGTTGTTCCTCTGTCTGCTGAGTTCGTCTGATTCGTCTGGCAGACTGGGAGGAGGGAAGCGGGAAAGCTCCGCCTTTATGTCCGCGTGTCACAATGACCACAGCACCGCGGGGGGGCCGTGGACTATTAGGGGACTATCAGTAATAATAGGCTAATAATAATAACAAAAATAATTTCCTTGAATTAATTGCTCTACTGCTAATATAACTACATTATAGGTATTCTCGATTTTCTTAATGTATTTGGCTTGGTGACTGTATAAAATAGGGTTCGTTAAAACATTTTCCCATGTCGTTAAGTTACTTAAAAAGTAGACCTACTACTCTTGATAATATAGGATAATTATAACCAATATTATTTTTTCATCATTAAAATAAAGTGTGGCCCCACTAGTATGCCTAATTTAAGATATTCAAAAGTTGAAGGATTATTAAATGTTACAATGGATAATTCTTCATGTGTGTGTCTTGAAATGAATGAATACATAAATTACATTTTGAAATAGAATTATAGAAAATCTTCCATAAGGCTTTTTTTTTTTAATTGTAGCCTTCCCAGGGTTTAAAACAGCTTTCTGGCTCCTTTGATAAATCCAATTTTAGCCTAAATTAATCTAATTGATAGTTGCATACATCAGTGTTTCCATTAAAAATAAAACCTTAGACTTTTGAATAGCCACCAGATGGCGCTCATCTGCTGCTGTTCCAGGTTCTGTTCACCAGCTTAAAATGCATATAAAATCTCCATCTAATTTCTTTTTAATACTGTTTTTTTGTACATAAATCCAACATAAAACCCTCAAAACCTGTAAATGCCTCTTGGCCTAATAAACTCTTCTTTGCCTAGGGTATTACTTTAATCTGATGGTTTTACTGAATGCGCAAGCAGAACAGGTCTAACTGTTGACCTGGTGCAAAGCTACAACATCAAATAGAAAAACAGAGAACACAAATAGTCTTCACAGAACAAAGGAACTAAGGCAGGAGCTGTATGGGAATGTAGAACAAAGCACTGGTCCGACAGACAACAGTTGAAACCAACGCTGCTGTCTAAACCTGCAAACGTGGATTAGTGGGCCCTGGCCGTGGTCCAGGTCAGAGGAGAGATTCTGTGATGACCTTTGACATTTCTTGTTTGAGATTCAAAGGAAACCGAGAACTTAGTTGAACTTTGACACATGAATTTGCACCGTTTCACTAACCTTTCAGGAAACAGAGAGCCAGAGAGAGTCTTATTTACAGTTTAGAGTTATACCATTGGCTATTTTAGCACAAAAGAAGTGTGCTAAATTAAATGGAGAAAACCCATCTTAATATCTTTATTTACTGTGTAGTCCTTCAGTGCCTCATTCCCTGAACACCACACAATGGCGCTAACATACAAGCTGAAAGACATGAGTTTCCCATTTAGACATCATCACATCCAATTCCTACTTCAGGTTTATTGGATGGAAATTAATGTTCCAGGTATGAGTCAAACCCTCAAGAAAACAGACAAATTGGAAAAAACTTATTGCAAAACGCATGGAAATATAAATTAGTGGTCTTAAAAAAAATATTTGGCAAATGACAATGGTATGGCAGGTTAATACTCTTCAAGGTGTCCATTAAAAGGTAATTAATGGACTCTAATTAGACACTAATTCCTGGTAATGCACACCTTAACCCATATGCTCTATTCAAAGCCACCAGACTCCTTTTCATATTTAAACGGTGATTTTACCTCACAGAACACAGGACTTGCTGGTCCTCTTCCTCGATTGGTTTGTTTCTGTTCCTGTGTGACATGGGTGATCCGAGCTAACCTGAAAAAACACCAGAGTCACACATCTCATTCGTACCATGAGCGCCTGATGCAATCCCCACTTCAAAATTCAAATGTATCACTTTAAAAGCAAATTGGGCCAAACCATAAACCGCAGAAAACACTGTGTTTAACGTGTGGGCACTGCTTTAACAAAGTAGTCTTTATGACAATGTGTTATAATGTAAACTGCAGGAAAGACAATTACAGAATGTTTTTATTTTCATAATCTTGACTTAGCCTGTCCATTTCTGATAAGACTGTAACAATAAGGATCACAATTGTAGCAACAATAAATAATTAAAAGCCATTGTTGTTCACAGTGCATGTTTATCTGCCATCTTCATTTCAGGAAGTTGCGAGATATGATGAAACATGGGATTAAGTAATATTATCATTTAACTGCACATAATTGGACTCCAAAGGAACACCTCATATAAATAAATAATAGTAGTAATTTGTTGTAGTTGTGAACATCAGTTGTTGAAACTGGTAGTCATTATTTTCTGAGAAGAAGGGTCTCTGACTGAGGAGTCATTGTCAGATCGAGACTTGCAGGTCAAAGCCACAGACCACAGGAACATAAATAGACCTAAAAAGACAATAGAAAGGTTGTGAATACTTCTGGTGAATTATAAAAGCAGCGTACTTCATGTGAGGGCAGTGCACATACTGACCCTGCAGCGAGTTTAGTATGGTGAATATGTAGATCCCAGGGAGGGAGATGTAGGTGGTGCTCGCTAACCCCCAAGGTAAGCCCAGCACACAGCTGAGGCCCAGCACTGTGGCAGCGTCTTTCAATAACTTCATCCCTTTCTCCCTGTTTATCTTCTTCCAGCCACTGCTTTCAGTGCCTAAACTACTTGCCCGTAGCCTCCAGAGCTTAAACACCACCAGCGCCAGCATGCAGGAATTACACAGTATCACCAGCACACCTGGGACGGCCACGGTAGTGATGTAGCCGACTAGGAGCCTATGTGGGGACTGGCTGCTCATCCAGCATCTGCAAGTTATTAAATAGAAGAAAATAAAAATTTACAGCCAAGATTTTGTTTTTCTATTTAGATCAAATTGGTCTCGGTTTGCCAGCCCATCCTCAAAAGCGCTGCGGAGAACAGTCTGGCTAGTCCACAAAGCATTCTGGGATGGGAGAGAAAGGTTCTCTGGTTTATTGGTATTTCTTAAATCCAATCACAATCGTCACGGGCGGCGCTAAGATCGGCAAAGAGACCAGGTAACCATAGTCCTCAGATTGGACAGATAGTCTTGCCAGCTGTCTGGATTTACCCTGCAGAGACCTGAGGACCAGGTAACCATAGTCCTCAGATTGGACGGATAGTCTAGCTAGCTGTCTGGATTTACCCTGCAGAGACCTGAGGACCAGGTAACCATAGTCCTCAGATTGGACAGATAGTCTAGCTAGCTGTCTGGATTTACCCTCCAGAGACCTGAGGACCAGGTAACCATAGTCCTCAGATTGGACAGATAGTCTAGCTAGCTGTCTGGATTTACCCTGCAGAGACCTGAGGACCAGGTAACCATAGTCCTCATGAATCCACCAGAGGTTAGAAGAAACAGAGATACCAATAATGGACATTGGCAAAACCACATGCATCCGGAAGTGGAACTTTGTGGATTATAGAGTAAAATCAAGTTAACTTTGAATTCCAAATAATCTGCTTCTTGGCAAGAAACAAAATAGCGCACGCTTAAAATCACACTATGAACAATATTTGCTTCAAATTCCAAACAACCACTGTGTGGTTAAATGTTTCAAACATAATAATGAATCTTGGTTTCTTACATCTGTGCTGCTGAAGTCTGGTTGTTGGCATCCCTCAGACTGTATTTGCCATAAACACCTGAAATCCCACAAACCGCGGCAACCAGTGTTGGAACACCTGCATGAAGACAAGAAAGATACAGGATTTACATCAACAAGACCTGACCAGGGACGGATTGAGGGGTTGGCTTCTCGGGATCCGGCCCCGTTAGTTTTTTTTATTGTTGGCGTTCATTCAGTTAACGCCGTTAATGCCAAAATCCTACCCTATATATGTCACTTGAAAATTCAATTTAATTTCAATATAATTTTATTTATAGTATAAATTCATAACAAGAGTTATCTCAAGACACTTTATTTACAAGGACCCAACAGTTCTAGTAGTCTACTCCAGAGCAAGCAACAGTGCAAATAGTTGTAATAAAAAACAGTAACATCAGACACGTTTGGGCTTTTTTTTAGAGAGAACAACAGAACACTTCTGTTCTCAGGTTATATTTTATTTGATAAAATTGAAAGATCAAAAAATGTTTAATGCCCTTGGATACCTTTTTCAAATGTTTTAGAACTTGTATTGTTTACATCATCTGCAGACTTATTATTTTCTTCTTGTTGCATTGCTGCTTTTTATAGTGCATTAACACCTCAATTACCAGCATTCAGCACTAATGTCTATCTAACTCACAATCAAAATTAACATGCTTCGGTGGTCATTAAAACAGAAGCTGCGGTTCCCTTCTGACTCCGTCTCTGCAGTAATGTGTATAAAGGTTAAGTCTGGTGATGTTAGACTGTTACAATTAAGCAATAGCTGACGAGCGGTCGTGGTAGACCAGCTGTAGTTGTTCTCAGTGACTATCTGCTACTTGCCCAGCACCGTGGCACAGACAAATCTTGCAACCAGCAGCATACAGTAGTAGTAGTAATAGAGATTGAAACGAGAGCTAAAACAAGAGTGAATATACCCCAAAAACGGCCGAATGGGTCGATCATGCAAACAGCTCATGACGACCCAATATGACGTTCCTGTTAGGCCTGTTGACCTCTCATGACTGAAGTTATTCTCACAAGAGCAAATGAGGAAGTTAAGTGATCATGACACCACATTCGGCCTAAGGCTGGGGTGGTGGATGGGTAAAAAAACACAGGACTTCTACTCAGAAAACTGTTAGGAAATTAACCGAGTTTTACGACGTCTTCATTTTAATGTTTTTTGCGGCTAATTCAAAGCCTATCTCTGATGATTTCCTACTCCTAAGTATTTTTGTTGCATATCTTCGAGGTCTGTTTCACAACGTTTACTACACAACTAAAACTAAACTAAAAAATGTTAAAGAGAACAGTCACTTGATTACACTCACTGCTCAAATGCTGCAGTAAATACACATATTGTACAGGTTGTTTTTGCTAAATCAACCTATAATGTTGTTAAGGTATAAGGATGTGTTAATCATTTGGGCCGATTTATGAAAGTGTACACTATTAATACTTATATTCTTTCAAATCTGCTGGATGTGTAAATAATGAACAGGTTTGCAATAAAATTAAAAAATATGTAAGTTTACAACTTCTTTCTGATACCTCTAAGTGGGAAAAAGATCTGTTGCCGGTTAAAGGCTCTTATGATTTCAGTAAATGAAATAACCGCAGAGCAGTTAAAGGGGCTGTAGTCTCCTAAGCCCCTCCCCCCACCAGGGAGAACAACTGTGTGTGCATGAGCAGTGATTGACACACAGTTAGGCACCCCCCTGGCCCTGATTGGTGCATCTGAACAGGGAGCAGTGGATTTTGCAAATCGCACTACAGGCTGTGAAGTTTTTTTTTTGAATGACCTGCTCCATGTAGTTCTACTAGAACATGGGGTCAGTTTTAGCAAATTTGACAAAAAGTTACTTTTATAAGGCTTACCAACTGCACCTTTAACACACTATGGATGTAGGGCCCTCGAGGACTGGGGCCCTTGTGCCTGCTTCACCCAGACAGTAATCCTGACTTCATCACACAGAATGCTAAAACATGAGATAATACTGCAACCGTGAACTCATTGCTCTACTGCACCCCTAGTGGTAAAGAAAAAACTCCAACAGGTACTGTATGTGTGAGTAAAAAATGTGTACTATACAATGTGATAACATGAATACAGGACTGTATACCCTAATAATATATGGAGCTGTATGAAGTAACGTTCTCACATTTCAAAATGAATAATGAAAAAATAGTCCAAGTCCATTTGAGCTGCATGGGGTGTTTTAATTTGGTTATTTACAGAGTTATAAGCAGCATATTTCAGATTTATTATTATATACCCGTTATTATTATACACCACAAAAACAAGGTCTCAACCAGACTCTACTCACCCCATCCCACCACGCTGAGCTTTAGCAGGTATTTCCTGACGTAGATGTTGAAGACTCGGACTAAGAGCAGGTAGAGGTGGAAGCCTTCCAGGGCCGTCCAGGTGAAGGTGGCCAGCAGGGACCAGTGTAAAAAGAGACCCAGACCCTTGCAAACCCAGCCCTCTTCATTCTCAGATAGTTGCCACACCCAGAAGCTGCACAGCAGGAAGGTGAGATGGAGGCAGAGCAGCGCTCCTGTCAGTTGCAAATGGACCCCAGTAGCCTTCTCTGGACGCCGACGTCTAACAGGAAAACAACATGTTATGATAATTTTTCTGTTGCTTATTTGGCAGATACAGGACTACTTATGGCAGTTACTGACCAAAATTCAACAGATCATTTCACCTCAACACAGTCCTATGATCTGATGCAGTGTGCAGGTCTGTAATGTTTAAAGCCATCACAATGTGGAATAGCTTGCCGACTACCACAGTGGGGGCACGCAGTGAGGCCAGGTTTAAAAGACTTAGAACACAGTTAACCCCCATGTTGTCCTGGGGTCAAATTAACCCCTTTTCCTATATCAATGTCCATGAATCAAATGTTCTCTGTACCCGATGGTAATATCCCAAAATTACAACGCTCTTTGGCAAGTATAAATCTCTACTTTCATTCATTTTGGGGTGCCTTATTACATTTTATAGCATTTAAAAAACAAATTGAAGTGTTTTTGAAATAGTATTGAGAAAAAGTTGACATATTCCAGTCTGTGATTATCCATCAACATCAATTCCTTTAATAATCTCAAATAATTCCTAAATTCTGCTTTTCTAACTCAAACATTAGGTATCATTTCCTCTAAATTAGGTTTATTGACCATAAATTCAAAAAATAACCGTAAAACTAAAGTTAATAAGTTAGTGTTACGCAGTGTTGAAAACGTCAAAAAAGTGACAAACATTGATAAAAAGCGTCAAAAAAATGTTCATTTTTAATTTTGACGGGAAGACAACACAAGGGTTAAACAATAACACAATTATGTAATTTAACTTCTAATTGTTGGAATGTGATGTTATTATTTTGGCCCTAATTTACTAAACTAGGTACACGTAGTAATGTTATATAGTTGCACTATAAGTCTTATGTATGTAAAATTGAATGTATATATTGTGATTGTGGGATTTGAATAAAGAAATAAAGAAATAGACGACTCACATTTATCTCTACAGTATTATCCCAAACTGTTTTGACGTTACCTTGGCTACTGATTTAACTCTTTCTTGCTCAGTGGACTTGGCTAGTGTGTTGGACCGATGGAACGATTTGAGACAAATTCAAACAAACAAGCAGTTTCACTTATGCTTACCACTGTTGTTATTAAGATAAATCTGTTTTTTCCTGTTATTACCCTGCTTTCTGACAGGAAGTGTAATCAACCACAGATCTTGTTTGACACTTTTTTCTTTTTCTTTTTGTTTGACTTGACATCTTTGCAGCCATGAGAATGAAAATTGGCCCACTTTAACGCTCAAACTCCCCGTGTGATCTGCACAATAGATCATTCCCTTCAGTGGCGATCAAACATTTCAATTCCTCCTCACTCGGTCGCAGTGTGGACATTAGAGGGCTGGCATGCTGCCAGACAGGACTGACACTAACTCGAACATTAACACTCTGTAACTCTGGCAAAGTGCAAAACATCTGTTGAACTTTGAACAGTTTGCACATTACATGCATGTCGGCATATATAACACATATTGCTTCAGTTCCACGACAGGAAGTAATAATGACATCATCTCTGATAAACTATCATTACAGCAACCTTTTAATATAGTTCACTCTTAACTTGTAGGAATATTAATTTGAAGTCAGATGTTAAAACTCACTGTAGACATATATAGATGATCAAGCTGATGACTGTGAAGAAGACGGAGAGCGCTGAGCCAGTGTAGGTGATATAGCTCAGGTTCACAGCATCGCTTTGTCTCACTGATAACACAGGGTTCTGGCACAGAAAGAGGGACAACACACATTCAATTTACATGTGTATTTGAAGTTCAGAAGTCTGATGGAAGAATCTTTAGTATATATATATATCCAGATACACTGTAGATATTGATTAGATGTGTCTTGGATCCCACTACATGCCTCTTTAAATTACATTTTGTAAGTTTTGTATACGCATTTTCAATCTGCACATAAAAAACTGAAAGTGGAAATACTGGAAATTCCAAAACAAGTCAAAATATCGCAACAATAAAAACCTTTTGCGTGGCTGAGGTGGTATGCATTCATTCACATTTGATTTGACCCATTTTCTGGAAATTCAGTTAAAATATGTCCTACATCTGACAATTTTTTCCCCCAGTAACAAAATTGTACCCTCAAACAATGATAGCTTATACATGTAATTGTTCAGCTACAAATCTGTGTTGTAATAGAGCGCTTAAACACGCTGCATCCATCACACTTTTGCTCTTGTGTTTTTTTTTGTATTAGGTTGAAGAAGAGAACACATAGTCATTTTACCACAAGCACTGCAAAGAAGCTCATGTGGTTGCAGCTGCAAATAAATTCAGCTCCAGTGTCATGGGTCTCACAGCCCTCTGTGCTCCAGGTACCTGAAAACACACACAAACACACACACACACACACACACACACAGACACACACACGCACAAACAATATGATGTTTAAATTTGAGTTCCTCTTTTTAATTTGGCAGCAAAAACACTGTGGCTGGCACTTAGTAGTAGTCTACCTGTTCCATCATTAAGCGGTGACTCCTTCCAAAACACACATGTCCCATTTCCTACCTGAAACACATTAAAAACTTTATTCAAGATATAATGAAAGCAAAATCATCTATATATCTATACACTGTTGGTCAAAAGTTTGGGGTTTGGGCAGTTTTCAGATTACATAATGTGATTAAATAATTGCAAAAGGGGTTCTCTAATGTTTTCTGAGTTAGTTTTTTAAAATGATATCAGATTATAAACAGAATGTGCCTTTGGAACATTGGATGAATGGTTGCTGATAATGGGCAACGTAGATATTGCGTTAAAGATCAGCCCCCCCCACTCAGGTCAGCTGGTTTTCTGTTTATAATGGAATGATATGGAAATGTGTAAGTGACCCCAAACTTTTGACCGGTAGTGTATTTATGCCTTCCCAGCTGGTTTTGTTATTTTACCTGTTTGTTGTGTTTGAAGGTTAGTTTGATGGGTTGGGAGAGGTTTTGGACAGGAACGTTCCCTGCCCTCACCACCAGGACTAAATCCCCCAGGACACTGGGGGCAGGTGGGTCTGGTGTTAAGACTCGGCTCCGTTTTCTTCGACTCAGCTGCAAGGAAAGATGATTGACAGAAGATTACAGATGATGGAGAGTCATGTTTTTGCACTTTTGTTGTTGTGCTTGATGTTTCAAAGAGTTGTTATCACCGCACAGACATTTCCTAATATATTCTTTTATTCTATTTTTTATACATGGTTAACTATATGCACTTCATCGGACCATGTTGAGTATTCTACACCATTTGGGTCGTATTATTGTTTGTTGTATTGAGTTCAATTCAATTCAATTATATTCATTTAGCGCCAAATAACAACAACAGTTATCTCACAGCGCTTTTCTTAAAAGAGTAGGTACTCTGTGATCTTATTTACAGAAACCAAACACTTCCAATTTCCACTTTGTTTATATTTTATTGTATATGCTGTTTTTAATAACTGCATCGCAGGCTAACTGCCCAAGACAAATTTCCCAACTGGTGGCAAACGACAGGACACTAATACTGGGGTATTGAGGTTAATCAGCTTCCTCAATCAACCTTTCCTCCATTTTTTATAGCACACAATGGCTGGCTGTGAGTGCACAGAGATCATGGAAATCAATGCAAATCATCATGAGGGGAAAGTCATACCTTATTTAAATATACAGACGGAGCTAAGTTAAAGTAGAAGCCAGTGTCAGTGCACAAAAATATGAATGGCCTTCTTCTGTAAGCCATCCATCCACTGGAATTGCAGCCATGTTTGTGTCAGATTTCCAAAAACTATCTTCTCTTTATTATGAGAAGATAAGTACCAATGCCCACTGTGATCAGAATAATAAGGGCAACTAAGGAGGAGTTCATGTTGTGGCTCAGTGTTATGTGGCTCAAATGTGACTGACCTGAAACAAAGTGCTGTTGATCACAGTGGTCACCAACAGTACATCCTCGCCACGCACTTCCTGTCCTCTGCTTCTCTGGAGAGCCGAGGCGGGGATGGAAAGGCTGTGTTCAGGAGTTGGACTCTTTTCAACCTGAAAACCATAAAGTATACACAGAACACGCAAAAAAAGACGGATATGATTCATCTATGGAAATTAACTTGTTGTTGATTTTAATTGCTCCGGTTGAATTGCTCAGATGCTCAGACTGTCCTCTGAAAAAAAAAGCCAACATAAATTGTTTGTTCAACCAGCAATTACGACTCAAATTTACGTTTAAAATGGGGGGGGGGGCTCTCTAGTGGCTCTGGTGATTATGACGAGGGGAAAGCTTAAAGTAATGCGAGCATAAAAGCGTCAAAATCCATGTGAGGGATGGGTCAAACAAACAGGACTTTTAAGGACGTGTTGCTACGTTTTAGGGCTGGACTTGGCCCATGATTTTTTTTTTAAAATAGTTTTGGTGCCTATAATTACAAGTTGTTTTTGTGCCAAACCTATCCAAACTGCAAACATTTCCCAACGTTAACAACGCGTTTTGAAATGTGCCTGCTACTGTGGTTTGGACATAAGGACAGAAAACGCTCCTGTGGGTCATCATTTCTGGCACCACTATTGGCGCTGAATTATGAATTACATGGGCAGAATAAAAAACCTATATGGTTGTATGGTTTGGAGGACATGTTGGATTTTGTGCACATGTTCCAAGGAAAGACAAAACAGTGTAACATCCCAAACTCTACTAGGCCTACACGTTTGTGTATGGTGAAGACAACTCATGCTATTTTTGTCCTGTTTTGCTTATTTATTAGTGCAGGAGTCTAACGATTTGTAAGCCAAGGACTCCTTAACTGAAAGAGAGACAGAGCAGGGACCCCCTACTACATATTATATAAAATTGAGATGCATATTAAACTAGACCTACAATAACCTGTAGGGCAGCCTTAAGTCTTTATACATACATCTTTTTGCGTAGAACATTAAGCTCTTCAAATCATTGTTTGCATGATTTTAATAAATCATGTTTTAATGTTAAACACACTGCACATGTGGCACAGTGAATTGTAAGGATTCTGTGATGGCCTTAGTGACTACATTGCCTTTAAGCCAGTAAGCCGATCATAAGTGGGGATTTATTAAGATTCATTAAGATTGTTGAATCCTTTATTAGTCCCACAAGGGGAAATTACAATTTTTACGCTCTGTTTTTATCACACATGTTACACACAGGTCTGAATTACACACACATGCTCAGTACCTGTGCATGCAGTAAATGGAGAGATGTCAGAGTGGGGGGGGGCACCCATGGGAAGGCGCCCTGAGCAGTTGGGGGTTTTGGTGCCTTGCTCAAGAGCACCTATATTTGCTAATATGTTGGATTCATGTTGTCATTTTTTTTTTTTACTTAAAAAACAAGAATTTGAAGCCCCCCCCCTTACATTGAGTCTGATGACCCCCTGCTTAAGATCTCTGTGTTAGAACATTTTATACAACTTGAGATTGTTTTAGAACCTGATAAGACAAGAGCTGGGAGATACACAAGAATATCCTCACCTTTTGAGACCAGTTCACTCTCTCATGAATGAAGTTTGGATTTTGGTTTCTCGCTTTAAAACAGCTTCCAATTTTGTCCTCATAGCACCTACCAACACATGATTCACATATTTCAACAATCCAAACACTTACATAACCTTGAATACGCATTAATTCGAGGTGAAATGATTTCAAAACACTGTTATAGAGAAATGCTAAGTCATGTTCCTTTAAAGGGTGACAAACTGATTCCTCTAACAACAATATGGTACGCTATGATAACTGTATTATAGGATAAAAGAAAATAATTAATTGTTTTTTTTGTCCACATTTTGTTTCAGGGTCTCACAATCATGTCAGAGATTTCCCAGCATTCATTAGACAGCAGTGAGCAGCCACACTTATTCATTAGTGTACAAGGGCGTAGCATAGAATTCTACAGAAAGGCCTTTTCTCCCCGCATTCACAGCTATTCATTCCAGCTTCTTTTTGGGCCCGCCTCACATGAGGGCCCGGGGTACTCAGTCCCCTTTCACCCCCCAGTCCAACGCCCCTGTTAGTGTAAGAGGAGGATGTATTTTTGTTCAATAAGAGGAGAGTACAATCTACAGTATCAGCTTAATATATATGAGTATGATTTACCTGGTCCAGGGTACATTGTTCAGTTGTAGACAGTAAGGGAGCACTTGTTCACAGCTAACTGTCAGGGGGACAGAGAAAGAAAGAGAAAGAGTCAAACATAGTACACTATATAGATAAAGGAAGGCCAATGCAAGAGGACAAGTGACATGTTGTCAGATTGTGATCAACACTCTGGGAAACTGTGGCTTTTAGTGTTGCACAACTGGTTGAGTAAGAGTTCCTAACGTTGTGTATCAGGGGACCGTTTTAACTGTAATATATTCACATTAAAATGGTTCTCACTTCATAAGCACACAGCTATACATTTCACAACAAACGTGAAAAACTCACTTACTTACCAGCTTGGGCCGTAGAAATCCATGCAAGTGTGACTAAAGAAAAAGTAATCCACATCGCGTCTCAGTGATCCTCAAACACACATGTGATGTGACCGTTCCCTGTACAGCGGTGTTCTGCTTGATGAATGAGCAGGGAGTTTCACATCTGCATTATATCACATGGTGGTGGCTGAGTGGGGGTGGAGAGCTGATAGGGACGAGAAGTGATTCTTGTCTGACGCCTTTTAAAGGGTATTTTAATGACTCAACTCCTTAAAGATGCTGATGTTAATTTCCATGTTTTGTCACATAGTTTTATAGATTTATTGAGGAGTTATACGGCTTTATCACTGAAAAGAAAGCCAATTATATCTCCTCCTTTTACAATGTGAGTCTGGTTGTTCATAGAGTAAAATGATATCAATCTTTAACCGTGACTAAATCTTCAAGATTACAGAAAAAAGAACCGATAGAGAAAAGAGGAAGTATTTTTTTTTTCTTTTTAAATGTTATCTGTTTTCCTATACGCAACAACAATAAGTAATGGCACTTACAGCTTGCTGCGTAACTGAAACTCACACTGCAACCACATTGTGCTCTCAAAAGATGGCAGGTCATACAACATAGGAAACAATACTATTCACACTTTGATTATTTATAAAGTTTTTAATATAGTATCAGACTAATTCAAAGCTATGCATATGACTTCAAGGATTGTAAATTATTTGCAAACACTTGACCATTGCGCTATACTGATGTATTTAGACTTAGTTAAAAAAATGTACATTAGCTAGAAATGTATACTAAAAATGTATGGTTATGTGTAAAGGAATTTTTTTCGTTACAGAACACATTGTTTACATCAAAAGTTTACAGTTTAGGGAACTTCCAACCTAACACGAAGTAGGTTAACAAGGGAGTTTATGTTGCTTGGTTCCATGACAGGGATATACCAGCTATTCAATTCAATTCAATTAATTTTTTTTATAGTTGTAAATGGAGTTAGAGTTATCTCAGGACCCTTTACAGATGGAGAAGGCCTATAATTTACAGAGAGTCAACAACTCCCCTAAGAGCAAACGTCCTTTTAACAGGCAGAAACCTTGAACAGAACATAGCTCTATAGGTGGGCGGCCATCTGCCTCGACCAGTTGAGAGAGAGAGAGAGAGAGCAAGAGTGAGAGAGAGAGAGATGCACAGCAACTATCTAACTAACTGATAACAACTATAAGTCCAGAATTATGACTCATAATCATTATAACATGGGGTATAATGGAATGGCATAATTAACATTATAAAAACATGCATTGTAGTAATAGTAAAGATCATTGAACAATGATTAACAATAATAGTAGTAGTAGCAGCAGCAGTGTGCGTCGAGCAGGACCACTCCATCAGCTGCAGCCACCATCCAGGTGCCACCACCATCAGCTGTGCTATAATATCAACAATTACATCAGGGCTTTGTCACCTGGACTGGTGGCAGGAAAGGGGGTCTAATCACATTTGACTGATAGTTGAAGTCTTCACCGGAGTAGAAGTCAGTCTGTCCTCCATGTATCTCTTCCTCTGCTTCTTGGCTGACAGACAGATCCAAAGGAAAATAAAGAAACCTTGACAAAGAGATACATACATTATGACACCATGAGTGGAGTTACAAGCTGGTGAAAGAGAACTGAGGATAAAGAACAACCTATCGACATATAGACAGGTTGAAAACCTTTTAAAGGAGAGAAACATCTCATAACTGAGCGCGAACCTTGTGCAGAGTTGAGGATGCAGAAGAGGTAGAGGATGGGGTAGTTGATATATCCTGAGCCCAGGAAGGCCAGGCCCCAGGTGGTCCCCATCAGACAGGTAAGACCCATGATGGTGAGGCCACTCCTGCAGCGCTCGTGGAAATTCCCGGAGTCTCTCAAAGTCTTTCCCTGAGCCTCTGCTCCAAGCTTTGAAGTGCCCCTGAATACTTGTTTCATTTTGCAGATGTTAGAGGCCACTACCAACAATATGCCAGAGTTGAAAATGAATATAAGGGTGAAATACACCAGGTTCAAGGAGTAGAAGTAGGAGTCATCTGTGATCCAGCAGCTGTGGGACAGGCAGATAACCCAAGGGACTGTCAGAATACAGGTTCACAAGAGATTTTATGGTTTAGGGGACATGAATAAAATAATTTGATCTCAAATATTTGAAGATACAATCCTTAATATTTTTTTTAAGTAAAGATTTGATAAAATTAATGGTTGGTATTATTCAAACAGTAACAATTTAATGTGGGCTTTTTACATTCTGTAATTACCTTTCCATTGTTATTGACGGAGTCCGACAATCACTTGCAGTTTTCAAATTGTCTTCACACACAAATGACTGATTTTCATAACTGTTAACCACACTTGATGGTACCACCATAACCAGAACAGGCCAAATCAACCAAGATTACACAATTTTAAGGCTTTTTGTCATACAAATATTGTACAAAATTATGCTTAAAAAAATGCTTTGTATGTGAGACCACATGTTGTATTGTTTACATAATGTCTCCTGTATAAGATGTTTGTCATATGCAGAATAAGCTTGCATATAAATCAATATGTAGCCTACATATAAGCATAAGTAAAATAAACTATTTGTTGAAAATCACATTGTATGAACATTGTTTGATCATGTACAAGGTGTATAAACTATAGATTCTGATTAAAAAAAATTTTTAAGGCTTTTTATTCATATTGCTAAAATTGATTATTTATGGTGTCCTGTCACACTGGCTTCACCTACATGGCGTTGGTTTGGTTAGTATCAGCCATGGTCATTTCTGTAAGTCCGTAAAACTCTTTGAAGTCCTTCATTCCCAAAGAGACTGCCACGATTACACCAGGGATTCCTGACAATCACACAACACAGAACAAGGGAAATGAAAATAAGCAGTGACAAATATTTCTTTGTAAACTGAAACTATAAAAAACTTAAACTAAACTGGATACTGAAACTAAAATAAAACAACAATGCCTGGTTAAGACACTAATGCAATAAATACTTTGTTATTTCAGTTTAAATAAAGTTTTTGTACAGATGCTCAGTGTTTTTTCTTAAAGAACCCACATTCTGCTCATTTTCAGGTTCATATTTGAATTTTGAGGTTGTACCAGAATAGGTTTACATGGTTTAATTTTCCCAAATTTTTTTTTTGTGGTTTCAGCTACAGAGTGAGACATCTCACTTCTACACTATCTTTGTTGGGAGCTGCACATGCTCAGTAGCTAGGTAAGATCCCATCAGCTAGATAACTCTATCTCCAGCTCTGGTCAGTCCAAGGCAGGATTAGCTAGGAAACTTCTTCTAGACCAGGGACACTTGTGGAATACCTGCACACCAGGGACAGGAAGTAGTTCTTTTGGAGATTATGGTACCCTAGTGGCTGTTGTAGCACTGTTTTGCCATTGACAACGAGCTAGCATGCTAGCGCTAGTGACATAGAAAGCTGTGCAGATGTTGAACAGCTCACCCGGAGACTGAAGGCAGAGGACATTCAGAAACCGTATCTCACTCAAAACAGCATGGATGTTCTTTTTTCCAAGTTTGTATGCGTGTGGAAGAACCAGAGACACAAAATAACACCCCAAATCTCAAAAGATGTTTTTCATAATATGGGCACTTTAAACTGTTTCCTTTTTTTAGTTTTTTTTCCTGAAAAACTGTCTCCTGTCTTTGTTAAGATGATGTCACCATGTTAGTCATCAGGCACCACCAAACCACTCATACTAAATAGGTGTTATCGCAGCACTCACCCCATCCAGCCAGAGACAGTTTGACCAGGTAGTGTTTGAAGTAGGTGTTAAACACCTTTATTAGCAGTAGATAGAGGTGGAGTGCCTCTATGGCCATCCAGGTGAAACAGCAGAGCAAGGAGTAATGCATAAGAGCTGCGACACACACACACACCCAGGCCGGCTCTACTGTGGCCCCCCACTCGGTCAGCAGGAAGGTTGTATTGAGCAGAAGCAGGGCCCCGCTCAGAGATACATGGATAGAGATGGAGTAATCCATTTTTTGGTTTCTGATAGAGAGATAGGAACACATAATGACAAGGCCATAGGAACAGGCAAGATAGGTGATCAGACAGGATTTGGCTGCTCCATTTTCTTATTCTTTTATTCCAATGTTGCCTTGTGTCTCTTCCACTGCGTGAGTAGACAACACTGAGCTGGATAGAATGCTATAAAGTATATGTATACCTACCGACCAAAGACATATATCACAAGGGACAAAGCAGTGAAGAACGCTGACAGGCCGCAGCCTATGTAGCTGATGTTTGACAGGATTCTCCAGTGGATTTCTGAAATTGGGACTTTCACCTGCAGAAAATAGGGAATTTATTTGCAATTTATAGATTAACTTTATCCAACATCTGGGAACAAATCATAGAGTGATTTCTCATCCTGTCACCCTTGGGGTCATATTTGATTCCATTCAATGTTTAAAGTTTCTAAATAAGTGCTGGACATAATTTCTCTTTTGCTTCACATTTAATGACTTTTCATAATTTAATGGGAAAAACTAGGTAAACATAAAATGAAGATGATTTTATGTTACGTTTTCAATGACCTGTACACATTTTGTAAGCATTAGTGTTCTTTGGAGTCAAAGACAGTTTTAGCTGTTTCAAACATAGATGATAAACCGGCATAAATATTTAACATTTTACATGAATGTATCTTCATAAGAATGTGACATGACACGGTCATGACACAGTCATGTCACATGGACCCTAACCCAAACCATAACATGAAACCAAATGACACTTACTAAAAGAAGCATTATGTCAAACGTTTATGACTTGTTTGTAATGTTTTTGGCACATTCATGCCAGTGTCATGTCAATCTTATGTAGATACCTTCAAGTAAAGTGTAATTGAAGATTTCAACATGTCCTCATACTGAAACAACAGAATTGGTCAATTACCAGTGACTCCTAAAACGGCATATGGGGCACTTTGTGTGCAACAAACTTTTAGTTTTTTTCTCATTTGGTGGGTCGGTCACTGTTGTTACCCAATCAGCAGCTACGTGTATAAAAAAAAACCTGGTATTAAAAATGTTGCACGCTTGCACAAAACAACAGGAAGTTAAACACAACCTGTTTCAGTTTAAATACACTCTTCTTCTTGCGATTTTGTCAGTAATTGAATGTGCCGTTTTTAACTACCTGCAGATTGAATAAAACTGGGCAAGTTAAGTTTAAGCAACACAAATACTTAGTTAGGGTTAGCAATGTATGTAATGGATGCTGATGTTGTTCATTGTTGATTATATTGTGTCAACTTTGTAGGCTAATAAACTATGATATCTTACTTTGGGGCTGCAATTTATGCACCTTGTACTGGTATGTATTTGTCCTCGTACTGTTACGTTGTGTTCCAGCGTATATGTATTTATGTGTCTTGTATGTGTTTATACGTGCTGCACACCTAATGGCCCTTCTGTGACACAAATAAAGTTGAAGTTGAGCAAATCATAATTGATTGTCTCACTGTGTCACAGACTAAGGTCTGTAAAAGTCAGTTAATTTCAGACAATGGCCATTGACTTTTGCATTCACAAACAACACAAAGCCCGGTCCTGTGCTTGTTCATGCTTGTATACTTTGTCACTTCACTTTCTTGTTTGCTCCTGTGATACTTTTTTAATTCCTCTATAAAGGTTCTCAATGACTAAAGGCTTGCTTAACTTGCTAATTTGATCAGGAACAAGTCATTCAAATCAGGTGTGTCTTCTTACCAGTAGGACTGCAAAGGGTGTTGCATGGTTGCAGTTGCAAGTAATGATACTTTGGTTATCACTGGTAATGACAGTTTGGTTATCATCGGTCTCACATCCATCTGTTTTCCATTTCATTTCTGGGAATACGAACATTTAAACTTAGTTAATCCTACTGGTTGTCTAAACAGCAAGATAAACGAAAAATATCTTATTTTTGTTTTGTTTTACAATTTTAAATATGCTAACATCTAATAACATAACATTCAGGCGAATATGGACTATCATAAATTCAATCATATAACTTATATTGCAGAAACATTTTGCTGAGTTTTGTTAAGCAAGCTCAGGAATAATAATAAAATTCCATTCCTTTGCTATTTGTCCTAATGTAAGCAAAACAAATACACAACCTACCACGTTCATCAAAATAGTGACACTGGAACCACGACTCATTCTGTAAAAATACAAAAAATAAGAACTACATTAAAGTTAACAATGGTACCCAAAACATTAAAAGAAGGTTTAGCAAAACGCTGTGACCAAATCCAGTGAAATCAATGTTTTTAAATTCCCTTTTAAAGCTAAAGTGTTCAGTGGTCTGACACTTTTGTTATGAATTAGAACAGCATTTCAATTTTCATTTTAGAAATGGCTGCCATGTGGATAATAAAGTGAGTCTAGTGCTGCAACTAGGGATTACTTTCATTGTCAGTTAGTCTGTTGATAGTTTTCTTAATTACTTGTTTGGTCTATAAAATGTTCAAACATGGTGAAAAATGTTGATTCCCCAAAGCCCAAGATGACGCCCTCAAACCCACGTTTGAAAATCAAACCGATCAATGTTAAAAACAGGAAAGAATGCATGCACAGACAGACTTACATCCATAGATGTGTGAAGAGCAGTTCTGAAAGTCATCTTGATTGGCTTGCGCAGATCCTGAAGGCGGTTTTCTCCCAGCACCTCGATTCTGAGAACCATTGATGAGATTTCTTCCTGTTTAAACTAAAAGACACACACACACACACACACACACACACACACACACACACACACACACACACACACACACAAACGCACAGACACACATAATAAGCAATAATCTGCAAACATTCATTCATTTTGAATATTAAGCCGTGACATGAGGGTGTAAGGACTGTGGACTGGGTGCACGAATGCAAGAGTAAAATGGATAAAGGAAATACTTTGAACTGGCTCTGCTGCATGTAGCTGACCAAACCAATAACCCTCTTCTCCTTTGGGAGGGTGTGCAGGGCATCTGCAGGCAGCCAAATGTCCGGGATAAATGATGTGTTCTGTGGCAGCAGCTAACATTGGATAGAAGAAGATGCCATTTGAGTACAATGGAACAGTTTGCGGTTTGGTTTGCACTCAAAACACACAAAAACACCCATCAATGTGAATCTTAGCAAAGATATGTTGACCATCATGTTATCCCAAACATCCCTGTTCCTTCTAAATACATCAGCCCCATCTTCATCACAACGCACGTACCTGTGGAGCTTCTTTCTTGATTTCATAGTCGTTGAGCTGAGCCTCACTGAAGTTGAACACCGACAGAGACAAGTCCTTGAGGTTGTAGTTAATGGAGCCTCCAGGTTCAAGCTGGTATGCTCCCATGATGTTATGAATCATTGTTCTTTCCACACTGCAAAAAAAAGAAAAAGAAATAAACCTCAAACACATTTCTTCTGATGTGACATGTACAAGTGATTGCAGAGAATTTGAAGCAATTACCCCTTTTTTTTGTACTACCTTGTAGGTACAAACAAAATTCAAGAGTGAGCCAGACTTGTTGTATGAGTCTCGTGCACATGGAAAACACATTTGATTTAAGAATTATAATAGATTCATCTAAAACTGGTAATTATTCAAGTTCTAATCACTGAGGATGCTACAACCCCTAATTGCATCTTGGAGGAAGTGAGGAAAGAGGAAGCATCAGTTTTTTGATCAATATCTGTTTACTGATTGGTCAGCTGATCTGATAGGTCATAAAAAGAGCTGCCGGGCTGTGGGAACATCATCACTATAATAATAATATTTCAACATTGGTAAACTGTAGATTAGGCCAACTACCCGTGGAAACAGGAATGACATCAACATCTGCAGCTGTTTAGTTACTTATATGTTTTTAAAGGAAAAAAAAATGTGTGCAGGAGAGAATCAAGAAAAACAAAAACTTGCTAATTTAGTTTTCCTCCATAAGCCATAAGGCATTCCTTGATTTCATCTGTTTTTTTTTTCTTTTCCAAAACATACAGCTATATAGTCACAGTATTATTTGTAGTCCTATAATGCCATCCTGAGGCTTAAACTGACCTCAGACTTACTGTACCTTTGGTTTGTCACAGACCCATTAGGCTATACATAGATCTTTAGTTAGAACATGAATCTCAGTTTTTTATTGCTACCTCATGTTGAATGAATTATCAGTTACATTCCGGGAGACCCTGATACCTTCATTTATCTATAATAATCAGGCATAACGTTTTTATCTTTGAAACTGGCACTTATACGGGCATCTCCTCAAAATGACTCTGGGGCGAGCAAAGATGCCCCCTATAAGAAATAACCCCTTCATCGTCACTTTTCTCTCTTTTTAAGGTCCTCTCTCAAGAAAATGTAATTTAATTTTAATGAATAAAAAATCCAATTCCAAATTATTTTAGACTGTTATTATTACCATATCTATCTGTGTCTAAAATGTTTTGAAAAGCTAAAAAAGATAACTAAAATATACACAAAAAGCTAAAAGCTAAAACCTGCCAAAGAAGTTCTTATACAAGTCATTTGGATGGTAAAGCTGATTAAATTCAGTTTAGAGAGAATACACAAATACACTCTATTGTTCCTGTGGGGACATTTGTCTTGGACAAACATGTAACACAAAAAGAAAATTCTAAAATCAATATAAATTAAACCAACATTAGAACATAAACATAAGATAAACAAAGTGTCCTAGGATACAAACGGACACGCATGACAGCACAGACAACACAACATCCTATGAATTAACTGTAGTATTAAAGTGAAAAGTGCTGGTGTATTTTGTGCACCCCTATTGGAGTTCAGGTCACAGGTGCAGGACACAAAACATGGGTGGTTTGAATTTCTTTTAACTAGTTCCATTCACTTTAGGCGGTGCTAAGCTCCAGACACAATGACGGCAAAATAGTCTCTGGAAAGAACTTGTTTTTGGTGAAATATTTGCCCTGTAAGGAACTCCACATACAATATTTAATGAAGTTAACTATTCACACAATACAGTAACGTGAGATATTCAAATGAGCTGGATACATTGTTACACCCCATTTTGCTCTAACCAGTCTATTGTTAAAAGTAATTTTGTCGCTCACACCAATTTTCTTAAATGTTTTGTTAGTGACTGAAATTTTTTGGGTGCTGTGCCGAAACCTTGTAATGGTAAGGAAAACCCTGCATTAGATGTCACGCTCTGTTCTACAAAGGTTTGAAAGCACACTGAATTGGAGCACTCACTTTATAAAGGCTTTCTTGACTTCATGGTTGCTCCTGAAGAGGTCCTGACATGAATTCCTTATGTAGAAGAGTTGCATCATGTCTTCCTCATAGCTGTGACCAGCCAGAGAATTCATCATTGGCAAGATGGCAGTGTAATTGCATAAGAATAAACTGCAAGTGACATCTGAAAAATGAAGGAGGAATCAGACTTAAGATGCAGATGCATGTTTTTGGAACACACCTTTCTGACCCCTGTCAGAGATCTGGTGTGCTTCATTCTTTATGCAAAGAGTCAGCAGTCTGCTTGAGAGACAGCATACTTACTTTTCATGCTGTACTCAATCCAGGTGCCATTTATTGTCACGTTAAAGCAATCATGGTTTTCAATGTTCAACTTGCCGTTGATTGCGCATTGAAAGAGGCAAGGGTGTGTATTTAGCAGGCATCTCACATTACCAGGTGAATTATCATAGACGGTGGCATTGTGGGTATTGTCGGTAATAGTCACATTACCATCTGAAATGTCGAGACAAACTGAACACAGAACAGAACAGATGACGAGAAACAACTCGCTGTATTTTACAAATCTTCAGTAAGAATGGCATGAAGAAAATGACTATAAAGTGAAAATGACCTAAAACTTGTTGTGCTATATATTGTTGTGCATAATGACATTAAATCAACCACCAAACAGAATAACATTCAATACATCACTGAAAGAAAAACGCAAAGCTGCAAGCAGTATTGGCTGGGCCCTTGCTCCTCGGAGGACGCCGCTCATTGCGTCCGTGCATTTGCGCGGCAGTCAGACACTGCAAATCGCCACCAGTGAAAAAGGAACTCCCTGCTGATTTCAATTAAACAATAGTGTACATCAAACTGGTCATTATTTATACTCTGCTGAGTTTAATCATAGCTGACACAAAACTATCTTACCCTACAGTCACACATGCTACAAGATACAGAGACAAAGTGACAGGCTACCATTCATTTTCAATGGGAGTGTCCGTTCCAGCAACACAAGACGAGCTTGCCGCTGCCCAGCAGGGCCAAAATTGACAAAAAGTCTCTTTTATGCAAATGCTGAGCAATGCAACAAAGCAACTGCCAATCGGAGTGAAGGCAGTCTGACTTACAGTATGTCAGTGGTTGTTCGAGTCGAAGAAATAATTCTAGATGGCGGAAAATGCTTCAGGACATCGTATTTCTGTATGTACTGTATCTGATGTGTTTAGCATTTTGTCTCATATATATTTTGTTACTTTTATCGAGAAATAAGTAAAAATTTGAATATGTCCTAATAACTGAGAAACCTCTACCCGTTTGTTTCACCACTCAATCAATTTGTTGAGATAATTTACTATCCACTGTAGTGCCAAGAAGGTTGGTCTTTTGTACCAGTTCAACTGCCATACTTCCAACACACAAATTCTATTTAGATTTAATCAAACAACTGGTGTTTTGTTCCAAGTACAATGCTTGTGGTTTTAGATACATTAAGAACTAGTTGGTGAGTTGTTACCATTCCAAAGCCAACTCCAATTCCTTATTCAAAACACTAGCAAGCCTCTCAACTGTGAATGCCACCATGCATATTATTGAGTCGTCAGCATACATTGCCATTTTTGCATTTTTTAAGGTTAAAGGTAATTCATTGGTAAATATGGAATATAGCAATGGCCACAGACAGCTTCCTTGTGGAATCACACAGCTTAATGATTTTACCTCAGAAAAACTACCATTAACGTAGACTTATTGCAACTACTAAAACACATTTAAACACTTACATTTAAGATTTGTATTGACTTGAGACAATATTGCCAACAACAACAAGATAAATGACCCTAACCTTAACCCTAAAGGTGAAACATTATTCAAAAGAGCACCTAACTTACAGATACCTTTTGGTTTTGGACTGTTATAACAAAGCTAATTTAAACATAGATGGATGGTTTAAATGGTTGTTTGAGTTCTTTTTCTTATTCACTATACTTGCATTCTTATCTTCAGAATGAAATGAATCTCTCTCAGGTGCTTGTCATTACAAAGGCTTCAGAGCCCTTAATTGCATCTCAGTGTGTTTATTTCAACATGTAGATCACACTGGAAATATTCTGGAGCGCAAGTTTTTAATGTTCTCACTAAGAAAGTAAAGTGAATTCAAAGTAACTGAATTTGTGAATTTTACAGATGTCTCTCAGCTTCAGACAAGTTTATATAGCACAAGAGGGCAACCCAGTTTTTAACACTAGAGTATCTACATCGATCAGGGGAAATCTAGGAGATGCTGATGTAAATTCTGTTTTAGACCCCTACTACAACCATTTGAATTTTAATAATGATTGCCCTTATTTTTTCTCTTTTTGAACTCCAAAGAACCAATGCTTAGTTGGTTCTCTTTGTGTTCTGTTGTGATTGATGACTGAAATCGGGTATATTATTATTAGTTTTCATTTTCACACTGTTCGTTTAAGGTTTTGAGATGTAAAAAAAAAGAAATCTCATAAAAAAGCTTGACATAAATTTAAAAAATAATTATTATCTATTCCTGCCTATTTTAACTGATCCATTACATTTTCTTTGGAGAACAAAACCTAAAATATTTTATATCCGTACCTTCGTGAGCCAGCGATGTGGGCAGCAGCATAAATAACAGTAGGGGAACCATTGTACTTCCTTTGAATATGTGACTGATGGAATCAAAGCAGAAATAAAGCGACATGTTAGTGCAGATAGCATCTCAGCTGGAAGTTTATTAATGTTTATTAATGTTTTTCAAAGTCAGACAAAAGAAACAAAACAGAACAGAACAAAGCTGTGTTTGTAACACCTTCTGCCATCCTTCTGCCTACAAGATATGGCTATGGCTTTGTTGGCCAAACAGAGGTAAATCTTACAGACAGTTCCACCTAAAGTGACATTTTAAGTCAAAATGTTAAAGTTTTAAGGTAGAATACATTCACCAAAAAGACTGCATGTCATCTTTAGACTTCAAGACAAGCAATTTCACAAGATGCCCAGAGTATACACCAATGAAGAAAAAATATTTGAACTAATACTCACAATATTACTCAGTGGACAGAGAGTAGATGTTTTCTTACCTCTGGACGGGATGAACCAGACAGACGTTGGCAAACCGTTCTGGTTGGTTTAACTCATGGTTAGGAGTAATGCTGAATAGTGCTGCTGTTCGCTGGATGTGTTTGTTTTATGCAAATAATTTTTTACATCGGTGCAATACAATTACTGCAGGTGGCTTTGTTTCTTGTTGATATGTTAAGAACTGACGTCACAGTCTAAATTCTACTGCTAGAGTAAACCGGGTCTGTCAACAGAAATGTGATATCATGGACAATAACCTGATGGTTTGGAAAACTATTGGAGACTGTAAAGTTCCTGATATGTCAGCCTTTATTGAGTTAGTAAAAGTAAAACACTTATGTTATACAGTACTTGAAACTGCACAACATTAAAACAACATATGCAGATACTCACACAAGCTGGCTTTAAGAAAAACACGAATAAAGTTTAATATGTATGCATGATGAACATGTTCACAAATCAGTATTCCAAATACAATATGCAACAGATGTACTGTCTGTATGCTCAGTACACATAATCTTCACTCTCATAGAATCTAAGCTCTCTCACAGCACTCAATGTCAGATCAGACCCACATCACATCTGACAATGCAAAACAGCGGATGTGTGCCTTGAGGCAGAAAAAACGATCAGCATCATTTAGTGCAAGTGGACACATTTGCAAACGCATCATTTCTTGTTGCATTATTTCTAGTCTTGCATTGCCAGACCTATGTCCACAGCGTCGTGGAGATAGTTCTTGCTACACCAAACATACATTCCAGGATTGAAGAAAAAACTAAACCAATCACAATCGTTTTGGCCGGAACTAAGCTGCAGTCAAAACGCTCTCGGAAAGGAAGTGTTTCGATGGAACATTTGTACCCCGCAAAACGCCACAAACAATATTTAATGAAGTTAACAGTTCACACAATACAGTAACATGAGCTATTTAAATTAGCTGGACTCTATGGGCGGGAATCACCAGACGCCTCCTAATATGATATTATCTCGATACTTATGCCACAACACGGTATTATTGTGATTTTAAACTTACTGGAATGTTCTGCGATGGAGTAAGATGGTAAAGACCTGTGTCATGCTGCCCAAAAACTGAAAAGGTGAAAATTCTGAACCATCCTATCTGTATAGCTGTGTGCTTGAATTAAGGATGGGAATAGATGGTGACCAAATAAGTGACGATGAATCGACACCATTGCAGGTTACACTCGCACTGGGCACCATAGTGACTGACATAAATGATATCCTCTCAACTTCTATTCTGCATGTTTTTATATGAAGAAAGCTGAAGATGGTATAGTTCATCAGGCTGTGGTAATCCCACTAAGACAGTACATGCTTCAGACTTAGGTTCTGGCTTTTTTAGTTAAAATTAACTTAAATGCTATTTTTATGTTCACAAAGTGGTGCAAAGAATGGATGAAGTAGAATTGCTATGTATTAGAGGAGGGATAAAGCTTTTTCTACAAGGTTTTAGCACACCAGGGTGTGACAATAATTGGTAACACCTTTTAAAAATAGCACTAAAACTAAGACTTGTTAAACTTTTTGAAATCTAATATTGGAGTCACCTGAATGAGCTAGCGCTAACTATCATGCGTGCTTCTCTGTGACATGGTTGTGCATTAAATCATCATCATGATCTAAAGCAGAAATAATAAGGGAGAACCACACACACACACACACACACACACACACACACGAAAAACTGTCTTGGTGTGTTGGTTTTAGGCTTAGCTGTTGGTGCTGCGTGTTTCACTACTCCCCATAGTAGCTGGTTTTCCAGTTTTTCTCAGAGACATCACAAACCACAGGAAGATGAAGAAACCTGGGTCACAGAAGAACAGTGTTAGAGATCATACAGGAGGAGAGGATTATGCAAATCATGCAAATGCCACTGATAAACAGCTGTGTCGGGTCCCAGTTTACCAATATACAAATAAGCTACACTTAAAATATGATTATATTACTGTATGCATCTTTTTTTACATTTCAGATAATCTTGTCAGTTTGCAATAGCGATCAAAATACCCAGCCTGTGTTATGGTTAAAAAGAGAGCCTTTGATCAGTAATTGTGAAGCTATCCATGCGGCTGTACACACTTGTGTTTCCAATACACAATGACAGTGAGAGAGTTTACTGTCTGGCACTGACAACAAATAACAGTTCCTGCTCAAAGTTAGATTGTGCAACAAAATGCTCTATAGTCAAACTAAGAAGATCAATGTTGCACACACAACAAGTGCAACCAATAGCCCTAAACCATGTGGAAGCCGGTTGTGCAGACCTTGCAGTGAGTTCAGGATGCAGAAGAGGTAGAGGCCAGCAGTGGTCAGGTAGCCAAATGAGAAGAAGACCAGGCCCCAGGTAATGCCGAGCAGAGTGGTGATCCCCAGCAGGGTATAGATGTCTCGCTTGGCTCTGTCATGGTCAATTGGCCCAAACTGATGTACAAAATATAGTGTATTAGTGAAATTAGATTGGCAGGTCATAGAAAATCAAAAACTACCAGTAAGAGACCATGTTAGGGACATGTTTGCTGTCTGGAAGTGAACATCAAAACTTCTTCATCGTCTTCTTCAAGTTGTTTAAAAGTGTGCTCTCAGGAGTCATATTATGCCCTCATGCTAATACAGACTGTATATATAAGGGACACAACTATGATAAGAAGGACTATTAAACAAATTTACCAGGTTATCATAAAAGCACAGAAATACAGATTGGACAACCCAATGTATGTTGATTTATTTTTTAAAGGGAAAGCTATCCTTTAGATATCAGAACAAGACCAGTGATATTCTACTGTTCTTATCTGATAAATCTCATAAATCTGATGCAAATCAATACTTTTCAACATTCCTACTGTGACTGTGTGCATTGGTTTCCATTGAAAATGACACAATGATCACAACGATATGGTTTACTTTTTAAAGTAAGACTCAGATAAAGGCTGAGAACAACTGGCCGCTGTAGCTTTTAGCAAACATGACTCAAACAGGAGTAACTAGTTCATTTGAAAGCATTTGTGCAGATGTTTGGGGATGGTGGTAGCAGGGGACACGTCCCTCTTAATGTTTTGGACATGTGCATTTGTAAAAACATGAATGTAGCAGAATACCTTCATTTTGATGAACTGCCTGATTCAAAAAAAGACACAACCTAGTGCATAAAAATTGTAGTAAGGATCTAATGGAGCATGTAACCCGGTGCAGTGGTGTGGCTCAAGTATTTGTTTTTAATAGTTTAAGAACAATAATGGAGCTCTATGGCACTTAGAAATACATTATATTAGGCTTTGAATACACAGGAAATTGCATATGTAGACAGCAATAATTATTAAAAAAAATATATCATCAGACCTAATTTTTTAAGTTCATTTTCGAAGACAAGAACAAAATTAAAACCTCTTTGCTCCGGCGGAGAATCACAATGCTTCTGACTGTCACCCCTAACATGAACATGTTAAAGATGAACACCAGGCAAAATACTCCAACTGTAGTCACCATCTTCACTGTGTTATTGACTATATAGCATCTGAAAACAGAGAAAGTGAGAGAGAGTAGATTTCTTATACACTGAAAAATGTAATATGAATTGTGAGTTGTAAAATTGTCAGTTCAGGTGACTAGAAATTCAGCTACTGTAGTTGCAGTAAAAAGTATCCTTTTTCTGTGAATGGCGTGGGTGCTCTGCTTCACATGCAAAACACTTAAATGTCAGTTAATTATTAGTCTGGACTGTAGATGCTTGCAGTTTCTCCCTTACATTGCGGTGCTGTTGGAGTTAGCTGAGTCCAGAGGGACAAGTCCATACGAGCTTCTGTCGATGATTGCAACCAGGGCCACAATGACTGCTGGGATACCTGAAACACAAGGATTAGGCAAGTACTGTACGTGAGTACAGTCATGGGTAATTGTACTTCTACTTCACTACATTTCAGAGGCAAGAAATTAACTTTATACTCCACTTTGATAACTTCAGTTACTTTGCAGATTCAAATGTATAATTCAAAATATAATGAACACATTCATTAGGATGTACTACTATTGATTAAGATGCAACTTTTTTTAATCTGTTGTCAAATTCACAAGCCAGCAGTATATTTAGTTAATGTTACAACATTAATCTATCAATAATTGTTATAGAATAATCCATAATAACTCAATTCAATAGTGCAGACACTTACATTTGTTTTTTTAGAGGTAGAGAAATGCACTGTTTCAACGAGCTCCTTGTAGGCCCTCCAGAAGCTTTTTTGTTAACCCATTGTGAAAATACAGTGTTTTTGTAACAATTATAAATACTTATGAGACCAAACATCAACTCACAAATCTCCGTTTTGATTCACAACCTTTCAACCCAGTGGCAAGTCTTGTTAATAGCTGTCTTAGCCATTAGCTCCAGTTTTCCAGCAGGACGTTTGGTGTCTTTGTAGCCCTTCCAGAAGTTTCGTAATCTGGCCGGAAACTTTGTACGAGTAATTCCAAAGCGATAAATCAACAACTAAGGGTATTTAATCTTTCTGTGTGAAAATAAAATTATCCTCCACTTGTTCTCATGGATGAATTTAGAGAACCTTGTTTTAGGCAGGAGCCAAGTTGGACCAATCACGTGCAGTTTGACAGCTGTATGTGGCGTTTAGTCAGCCAATAGAAACCCCTGGTAGGAGGGACCTCTAGTCAGTGTGTGTGTGAAATTTAATTTCTGTTTTCTTTTGTCTTTATAGTCATATAACAATTTACAAATTCATGTGCTATCGTGATATGTATGGTGTAGGCACCATACGTATCCCGATAGCCCAGGTTCTTCTGCTAAAAAGCATGTCTTTAACTTTATCGTGCATTATTACAAAGGAGACCAAGCAAACCAAAGGTGGGGAGAAAAGGCTTATACCTGGGAGGGTTGAGTAAAATATCTAAGTAATTCCTCCACCACTGCTTAAGAGTTCATTCATACAAACATTTGTTAACTGATTTAGACAACGTGTAGGTCTCTGGCCATGGCGACTCTACTCACCCCATCCCACCACGCTGAGTTTGAGTAAGTATTTCTTGACATAGATGTTGAAGACTCGAACTAAGAGAAGGTAGAGGTGGAACCCCTCCAGGGACATCCAGATGAGTGCGGCCAGAAGGGAGTAGTGAAGAGAAAGGGCCATGTAAAAGCAAAAGCCAGTGGAGGACAGTGCCACTGCCTGGCTGGGGAGGAAATGCAGGTTGAGCAGGATCAGGGCAATGACGAGGTGGATGTGGACCTTCATGGAGAGATCTGCTCTGGCTTTTCTGTCAGACAGAGGAGAACTGATTTGTGGTAAGTGTTCCATTTTGTGCAGATTTAATCGTCATCCCATAGTGTCACTGAAATTCAAGGCATGTAAAGTGGCGGAAGGATGGAAGAAAGGATAGATAAGAGAAAGAACATAAAGAAGTAAAGGATGCCATTTACTTCCAGGAGAGAAAGAAAAATATGGAAAGAAGTGAAGTAACACATCGGGCATCAAATGGACTTAGGTGTAGCAAATGGGGGAAAAAGAGAGCTAAAGAGCTGTAGAAGGGATAATAGAAGCTCAGAAGGATGCTGCTGTACCTGGAAATACTGTCTGTGAAAGGATAGATTGAAGTGACAGTCATATATGTAGAATAAATTACCTATTTGTGATGAAGAGCAGAAAAGTGATGATCAGGGTTAACAGAGAAATACTACAGCCAATCACAGTGATGTATGACAAAATCTCCTGGTCTTTAGGTGAGATGTTTGCAGAAACCTGAAGACCAAGCACAGAATTACGTTTTACATGGGAATCATTTTTACTTCCTTACAATTTACATACAAAACAATTTACATACAAAACACTATGATGCATGGTTACAAATTCAAGCTATACCCGCTCAAAATCCACTTTTCTCAGGATATAATTTTGGTCTAGTAATTTGAATGTTGCATTTGAAAGGGGAGGCTAAGAAAATACACACTGCTGGGATTTTTCAAAGGCAGAGCAGGATACCCAGGGCTCAGTTTACACCTATCGCAATTTCTATCCACTCGGGGAACATAGACCGGCTAAGGGAACTCATATTAATGTTATAACACCTCATAAGGTGAAATTTCATCCCATGGGACCTTTAACACCTGTGCTTTTCCTATTGTAAATAGTAAAAATGTCTGCTGTGAAAAAGGCCTATTGTAGCCATATGTGTACATCTTACCCTCTCTCTACAATTCTATTTTGTGTAATGAAGCCCTACCATAAGCACGCCGAAGTATGTGAGGTGGTCACAGGAGCAGGTGACGTTACTCTGACCAAATTTCCACAGGGTTATGCAGCCATCAGTGCTATATGCTGGTAAGTCCAAATGAACAGACAGACAGATCAGTTCTACTCATGATCCCAACACATTTGATTTACGTAAATTAATTTTACTAGTCATGTGTGAAAGCACAATGCATCCAACTTATATTTAAAAACAACTAATTGTCTTAGCCTTTGTTAAACACAGATGTGATGGCCTTACTTACCCTGTGTTGAAAAGTTCAAGAACACACATTTGGGCTGTAGGGTTTCCTGTGATACAACAACATACTAGGTTTACATTTGTATTTTAAATGGTTTTAACATACTTTTATCAGGCAAAAGATTCAAATCTACAAGTTTATTGAAGTGAAAGTTACGGTAAACGATTTGTTGAATGAAGTTGTAGTTCCATTTCCAGCAAGATTCACTGTGATGTTGACACGCTCCTGTAGTCCTGTAATATTCTTGCCACTCACGCTCAGGCCAACCAGTCTGCTCTCATATAATTCATGTGAGCTTCCCCATAGGGTCTGCAGTACAACATACAATCAATCAGTTAGTTTGACAGATTATGTAAGACAATTAATATGTGAAAAGTGAACACTTTCCTAAAGTCCATTTATTGCATTTATAGGAAAAAGCCTCCCTGTCATCCTCTTATTATTATCAGTACTGTATTGTTTTACTTCTATTTTAAACACACAATTAACGTTGTGAAACAGAAGTAGTTAAGTTTTGGCAACAAACTAAAATGTCCAGTTAGGGTTGGTAAAACATCAGGGATTGACTTAAAATTAGTCAGTTAAAACTGCTATGGAGGAGGTAACTGCAACACAGACAAAGGTACAGTATGTGAACGTCTGTTTATTCCAGCCCTAGTCTCCTCATAAAAGTCCTGTGTTTATTCGACTCATCCAGCCCTGCCCAACGGTTAAGGCTAAATAGGACATAGCTACGACTACGGTTACGTTTAGGAAAAAGATCATAGTTTGAATGAATACACTCACAGGGAACGTTATCTTGGTGAAAGTATAAAAAATATATTTTTATATTATATTTTGTGTAATATCTTTGTGTAACCCTTCTAGTAAAAACCCTCCCAAACCTGCCTCCCTCCTCTCCTTACACTTCGTCACCTCACTTTATTTGCTCCCACAATAATTACTACGGCCGCCAGAGGCCGCCGTCTAACAGCAAACGTAAGTCTGGATGTTATGAGCTGCTAACACAATCTACCTATTGTTTCTTGTGCATAATTTGCTGCACTTTTTTAGGATGTTGTATTTGCCAGAACTCGACACCTCTTCCTCTTTTGAGAAGGATGTGTCAAATTACTACAGTATTTTTAACTTTTACATTGAAAACCAGCTCTGTACACTTGCCTATCTTTGCTCTTATCTTTGCTGTTGCAAACCGCAATTTCCCCCCTGTCGGACAAATAAAGGTTTTTCTTATCTTATATTATCTCTTAGGTGTCCTTTATGTCTGCCACATTATCTTAATTTGGCCGGATAACATATTAAAAAACAAATATTTAATGCTCGCAAAAATTCAATGTTAGGTGTTTTTTAAGAGCTCTCCCTATTTGATAAAAACAACACTGGTCATATTATTAGCATTTTTAAATGAATGAGCTTTTGCCCTAGGAACTTAACTTGACACAGGGAATGCTGCTGTGGTTAAAATAGCTGGGGGTTAGTCATTTCAACATCTTGAGCGTGATCATATAAAGAAATTTACTTTGAAGAAATTACTGTACTGCCAGCTATAAAGGGAGATTTTCACTTTTATTTGTTTCTTTAACCACAAAATGAAGCATTTAATGAATTAAATGTTCATACGAAATAGGAAATAGGAAACTATTTGGTTTATTTCCATTTAATACAGTACACACCACAGTAAAGGCCCACTCTGGTTTTAAAACTGTCTCTGCTCAGAACTGAAATAAACATGAGACCACTAAAATGTTACTGACAAATTAAGAACATGTTCACTGCAGTCTTTTTATGTTAATAAGGCAAAGGCTGCCCAGAATACAGGAAATAATTAGAAAAACATGATTTGAAAATGAGCAACTTGACTTTATTACTATTAGTTATGGTAACATTTTACCAACTGCATTAGCTTGATTTAGGAAACAATGTGTATTAACACATTAGATCAGTCTGCTCCAAATACATGCTCAACCCAAATATCTAAATGTTATTAATAAGAACATGAAAACAATAGTGAACATGGCAGGTCAGAGTTAAACCAGGGAGTAGCAGTGAAAAGGGCTACAGGTCCCTTTGTTTTCACTAAAAAAAATGTAGCTTATTGTACTAAACTCTATCATATTAACCAACCGCATTTAATTATGTTTTAAAATACAAAACCAAGAGCGATTCTTTAATTTAAGTTTTAAATGAGGAGATGCAAAATGAGGAGGCCTTTATTGTTGTGTGGACATTGGCTTTTTTCCTACAAAGTTGCATATAAAAAAGTGAAGTCCCTGACCGTGCTTCTGTCAGGCCACGTGAGCATGCAGAACACAATTGTGTTGCTTGATTCAGCTTCCAACTCTCTCGGCAGTCGAACACTCACTCTGCTGTTGGGGACAGCCTCGCTTAATGTTGCCTGTATCAGAGCCACATTCCGTGTTAATACATGGACCAGAAATAATGCAGGTCTCACAGCTACGTTTCCATGTTGCCTTATCAGCATTGGTCATAATTTGAATATGCAAACAACAGCTGCTCAGTCTTGGGTAAAACAGTAACCTGTGGGAATCTTCTGCAACTCACACCCTGACCTTCCTGTTGATGGGTCACAGCAGAGAAGAGCATTTTTCCTAGTATTCCTATTTTTTTCTAGGGATCTAGAAATTATCATTTTAAAAAGAGAACATTCTAAATATAATGTCATATGTATGGACGGTAATTTGCTAACCAGATGCAAGCATTTTAAATAGTTTGTAATGATTAGTCATTGTTGAACGACTGGTAATAGTGATTACAAATAAGAACACACTTTAGGCATATTCCACATACTTCCGTCAGAAAAGAAGAATCAAGGAAGATGTTTTTTAAGTAGTATTTGTAAGTAGTATAGTAGTCCTTACAAACTCCTCATTAGAATGCAGGATGGACAAACAAATAAATGCATGCATTTTGTTTCAGAACAGGTATACATTCAACAAGACTAAGAGCCTACAGCTAAGCTAAAGGCATTTAGACTCTTCTTAGGTAAAGCAGCGGGTTGAGCTAAATATTGCTAACATGCAAACATTCTCACAATAGCAACGCTAACATGCAGATGTGAAAAAGGTATCATGTTTACCATGCTTACCATCTTAGTTTTGCATGTTAGCATGCTAACATTTACTAAAAAGCACTTTTGGAGGGGGCCGTGCTAGAGGCAAGGTCAGAGGATCATGTGTACCATATTCCATGGACCATCCCCAAATGTCAACTTGATGATTGCACTAGTGCATAGGTCAAGGGATCAGCTCAGTAGAATTCATCATCTAGGGACCCTGAATATCCATACAAAATGTCATGGCAACCCCTCCAACCCATCAAAATAGTTCAATCAGTCTGGACATTCTGACATTGCCGTCTCTAGGGCCAAGCTACTAGCATTCATTCCTACCTTATCATCAGTGGCAAAAATGTTGAGTCCTTTGAAGGGCCCTTTGGGCTTGTGCAGGATGGCCACCATACTCCCAACAGACAAGCTTGTAGTCTCATTCAACTCTGTTTCCTTTAAAACCTCTTCCAGGATCTCCATGGCTCTAGTGGAAAATTACAAGAAATTATTAACGTGAATCATTCTGATTGACAAATGTTTTCCTTAAACCCTATCATTAATTTTGACCTACTTAATGCCTTAACCTTAAATTTCATTTTAGATTTCAGCCTCAAGCCTTTGCAAATTATTCATAATGCCCTGTTTTTTACTCCCATCTAAATAGTAATATACTGTGTATTACTCTAAAACAAACACAGATGCTTACACAAACATAAACATCCAATCACATTTTTATTATGTAAAAACAAATACTATTTCAAATACAATTCAAATATTTACTTGATAGTGTTGTTTGTTTTTCCATTTTTCAAACTGTTGTTTACTTCTTCCATACAAAATTTAGTGTATGAAACATCTGTGGAGTACAAAAATAATTTATTTACATTCAAGATATACACAAATTATATATTTTACCCCCAAAAACATATATTGTAACATCTCACCTGGTTTATTTCTCTTATAACTCTGACCCAGATTGTGACCCTGACCTAAACCTGGATTGTCACCCTGACCTAAACCCGGTTTTTCCCCCTGACCTAAACCCGGATTGTGACCCTGACCTAAACCTGGATTGTCACCCTGACCTAAACCCGGTTTTTCCCCCTGACCAAAACCCGGATTGTGACCCTGACCTAAACCTGGATTGTGACCCTGACCTAAACCTGGATTGTCACCCTGACCTAAACCCGGATTTTCCCCCTGACCTAAACCTGGATTGTGACCCTGACCTAAACCTGGCTTGTCACCCTGACCAAAACCCGGATTGTCACCCTGACCTAAACCCGGATTTTCCCCCTGACCTAAACCTGGATTGTCACCCTGACCTAAACCTGGATTGTCACCCTGACCTAAACCCGGATTGTCACCCTGACCTAAACCTGGATTTGCATTCTTCACACGGGTGAAAAACAAGACCAGCCAACGGAGGAGCCACCACTTCATCCTGTGAAGCAAAGAGGATTCATTCAGAATAGAAACACGTCTGTGCTTTATGAACATACAAATGTCATAAATGTATGCCAAAGAAATAAAGATGGAATCGAACCTCTCTGATGGCATGTATTTAAGTCTTACACCCAGTCTCACAGTACAAACATAATCTCCTGACCTCATGTAATGATCTTAACTGGGACCACATCAGAAAGTATGTTTACAGTTATTTCCATGCACTTCATTTACAGTTAAAAAAACAATATATTTATTATAGGTGATTTTGAAATAAAGGGAATGAAAACATGGCCTACCTTTACTGAGTCTGTGTAAAAAGTATTCTTTCTGAAGGAAATACAGAGTACAGCTGATGTGACAACAGAACAAATGCCATAGAGGAAACCTGCTGAAATCATAGAGCTTAACGGGAAGTGGAAAGACAAGATAACACAACATGTACATTTCCTCCTGTAATAAAAAGAGGAAGCAGCATCAGAAAAAAGCGAGTTACGTGTGTTACTATTGTCACCTCTGTCGCCACTGAATATGGGCTTATGCTAAATAATTGAAAAAGATCATATTCAACATTCTGTATACACATTAAGCACTAAATCTAAAGTAAAACTAAATGGGTGTAATAGCTAGCTGATCCTGAATATTATAACAAATCATGGGTGAACACTACACATCACTTGGCTCATGGCTGCAAGTCACTATTCCCACCAACAGAGGGGAGTAGCACATCAGAAAAATCAAGTGAAACAAGGTATTCAGAGTTCTCTTTTTTATATATGTTGAACACACACCCCACAATTATAATAACAATGAAATGTGAAACTAGGCCTGGTGGATTCAGTAATTGCAAATATGTATCACTGTAACATGAAAAACAATTTCATTGTGTCTCTCCTGGTAGCTTTGATCCTTTCACATCAAAACCTGAATCTGTATGGCCGAACGTTCACTGTTTTGTAACCTTTAGTGGAGCAAATCAAGAAGAATATCTGAATAAAACTCACAAACGTTTTCCATGATTTCATGATTATTTTTAATTGTAGACATTTAATTAAAAGCAATGTTTTTAAAGTCTGTTTTTTGTACACACTTTGTATCAGCTTTTATTCCACACCACCACTTTTAATGATACACGTGAAACACATGAAATAAGTAACAATATGAAAAGTGACATCATGAGGAAAAGCAGAATTTGGTAAAAAGGAGCATTTTTCTAAGTAAAATGTCTATTATGAAAGGTCCTATAAAAATAACGATGAAATAACATTTTTTAATAATGACTTGAGTTTAAATAATTTTTTACATAATTTCTAAAATTATTATTTCACTCAGTCTATATGTTTCCACAACGTATTCTTCTGGTTATCTATTTCATAATTATTTATTTATGTATTTTATTTAACATGAAACACTGACAAAGTCATTTGACTTGAGGAGGAAAATGATGGTGACGGTGTGTGGTGTTTGGAGCTGGTATTGTCATCATAAGATCCGGAATTCAAGACCCAGAATAAATAAAATGAATAGAACAGAAATAAATTACAAAAGAATTAAAAAGGTAGAACAAAATAGAATATACTGATCAGACAGAATAGATAGATCAGAAGGCATTTAAGACTTTTTTGATTGATCAGGTATGAGTGGAAGATTGTTGATAATTGATTTCCAGCAATAAATAATTAAATAAAATATAATAAATAGGTAGAAACATTTCTCAATACTGAGTTGACTTTTTCAAAACTCTTTACACAGCAGAGCAACAGCCAATCCCTTTTCTTTGAGCACATCTTTTAAATGTGACTAATTGTTTTATTACACAAACTCAACAACACTAATGTTTAATATATGGTTCAGTGCGCGTTCATAATTGAATCTTTTCAGCGCAAAACATACACAATGCAAGCCACTTCAAAGACAGTGAGGATACATATTGTAATGCTACTGGTTGCTATTGTTTTTTTTTAGGTTTGTAATATGAGTAACAAGTTTTGTTGTGGGCAACAAATAGTGTCAGGTTAAAAAAGGTCAATTTGTCAGCATTGAGATCATGAAAAATGCGAAAGGGAGAGCAGTACATCCTGTATGTCCCTTACCGGCTAACGATTTCAAGATGGCGCATGAATATGGAGTGTCTACCCCAGCTAATGTGGATTTCAAATGTAAAATTTCAACCCAATAGAAATACTTGGAATTGATTATGGTGGTAAATATTCATGAAAAAGGACATGTTGTTTAACGGGAGACACGTATTTTGATAACAAACAACTAAATAAGTTACACACTGGACCTTTAATGAAAACAATGAAGTTAAAAAAGAAAGAAAAGTCTAGCATGAGCGAGGGATTTCCCTTTGTTTGGTTTGTGGGCAGGGGTTGACTGATGTTAGCCTCTGGGTTTGGACCCTACCTGAGACAAGCCATCATAGACTGTTCACCTGGATACAAAGAACCTAGTGAAGTAGCATGAGTCACATACAAAAACAGGTGCTGAGCCTCATGACTAACTGAAAAAACCCTGGGTAATAAAACACTCTCTTTATTGTGCAAATTACGCATTTTTAGTTGTCAGCAAAAGTGGCTACACATTATATACAATGGGGATTCCCAAGGAGTCAAACTCTTACTTAGGGCAAAATATTTGCTGATCTAGTTTGTGGCCTCCTTCCCAAGTGGGAATGCTTGAAAAATATCAAGTTTTGTTTCTATTTGTACTTAGGCCTACATCTAAAGCACTTGCTGAAAAATAATGTACTAAATACTGAAGCTAAAATACTGAGATGCGCTTAAGGAAGGCTGTGGTTTGTGTGTGTTTGGTAGATAACGGTGCCTCTTCTCCTGTATCGACCTCATGCCACAAAGATCAGTAAGAATTTTAGATCCCTGCAATGCCAAGCAACCGTAAGTGCATAAATGGTGAACTTTATCATACTATCACCCTGTTTCTCAACCTCTTTAATACGTTTTTGTGTCTCCTCAATACATAAGAAATGCCCAAGAACCAGTAACAATTAACATAACCATTCTGTAAGTAGCTACTTCCTTCTGCCTTAGATCGGATCCATTGATAGGGAAGTAATTATATAGACGTGGTTCTCCACGGTCTCTGCTGAGAGACAAATGACAGGGACTGCCTGAGGAACTAGGATCATTCTCTACAGCCCTTAACCCATCTGCAGTGATGACAGGTGCTACCTTCTAACATGGACATGTTTTATTTATTTATTTTTCCCTTATATTTAATAAGGTTTTTATAGTGAGAGCTGCTTAAATTGCTTACAGACATGGCAAATAATGGACAGACATAGAATAGATGCTATGGCAATAAAGAAGTGTAATCATTGTGTGTTGCTGCTGCTTCTGCCTGTGTGTGCATTTGTGTGTGTGCCTGAACAAAACTTACAGTAGCAAAACAACATTGTCCTAATCCATACAGCCACTTTTTTTCACGTTTGTTCTGTATTTATTATTTATTTCATTATAATGTTTTATTTGTTCATCAAAGCACCACCAACAAAAGCAAATGTCTCATAAGTGCTACTTACTAGGCAAAACATTGTTTTCTTTTTTTCTGATTCTAAATCTGATCTATTGGTTAATGATTAGCAAATTTATTATCACACATTATAGTGGTTTAAATCTCATATGTTATCAGCACATCCTGTCATAGTCAGATTGTGTGTGTGTGTGTGTGTGTTTGTGTGTGTGTGTGTGTGTGTGTGTGTGTGTGTGTGTGTGTGTGTGCGTGTAATGTGGATTTTTACTTCGCCGTGAACACAGGGGGGAGGGAGCGTGTTTGCTGGCGTCCGCCTCGGAGCTCTCTGCTCCCTCCCCACTTCCAGCTCCATCCGTCCGGTTGATAAGACCATTGTAGTGGTCAGATCCATCAAGTTAGGCACCGAAAGACAAGACAACACCGGAAATCGGTTGCCTTCAAAATAAGAGGAAAAACCTAATCACACCTGGAAAGACATTTTGAAAATGCTTTCAGTTAAAAACAAAGACATGCATGGATTTGAATTAGCCTAGTAGAGTCTACCTAGGTATCACATGTAATTGCACTGTTCAAATAACCTAAGACTATCAGCTCCATGAGCTCCCTCAAACATTTTACAGTTTTTACTTAGCGTTGCTGTTATTAGGACAATGTCTGAATAGAAAAAATGTCATATTTTCTGTATGTAGAAATTAAACAGTTCGTACTAGTTTTATGTCTTTCGTTCTGCATAGTCTTCATTTTCATCACAAGCCAGACTCTTTACAGTTTATTTGTCAGACTACATTTTATTTTGAAAGTCATGACAGGGACAAAGTGATACGGTGATGTCAAGCTTGACGCTGGCATCTCCACGTTAGGTACCGAAACACAACGAAGAGCAGACCACTGTCCGTCCTGCTCCGGTAGGAAGACACCGCAGAGCCACTGACTCAGGACATGACTGATAGCAACTAGCAAAGTATCTGTTTCCGAGAAGATTTGCTCTGGGAAAAGGGAAAAACCGGATGTTAAGGGGAAAGAAACCGTCAAATATTTGTATTTTCTACAAGAGAGGTCGCGAGCTAAAACAGCCGCGTTCGCTTCTGCTGAAGGAGTCTGTCAAGTGCGGTGAACTTTGGGCTTATCATTTTGTCCTGTAATAGTTTGCAACTTTCTCAGGGTAAATTTGACTGCACTTTATTCGGCATTATCACGACGAGAGGTTATTATTAACCCAGTGGATTTGAACATGTTTGCAGTTAATGATTTACTAAAACGAATTCTTGTGGTAGACACACTTTGCTGAAAGACATTGCTGTGCACTTTCATGGTTAGCTTGCTAATAACGCAACAACTTTGATGTTGATTAAATGAGACTCTGGTGGGTAACTCCCGCTAGAGATACAGCAAAGTAGGCTAAAGACAGTCCGTGAACACTGAAAAGGAAAAACTTAAAAGGAGAAAGCTGTATGAGCACGTGAGACAACTCACCGACATTTGTGGAGGGGCAGTTTCTGATGCTGCTCTGACTGTATCTGGAATGGAGCTCTTTCCCACGATGCAAGCGTGCACTGGACTGTCGTAGCGGAAAACAGTTTTTTTCGCTACCGCTTGAACTAGCAAGACTGCTAGTGAAAACGTGTCTTTATATACATATACATTTCACCGTCGGGAGTGAACGAGGACTGCTTTCCCTCGCGCCCCAGACCATGGCCTCCACCTCATGGAACAGTTGCTTCTGGTTGCTCTGGAGACGGACCTTCCTCGCGCTGTGGCTGTGTGCGCTTGTGGCGCGTGGAGCGGCGGATGACAGCACCTTCAACTCAGAGGTAAAAAAGAAAAACCCAGCAGTGTTCCTCGACTACTGATAAGACTGGCTAAGTAATGCTTGTTACTTACTGACTGAGTCAATGAAACCAGAAGCTGCAGATGTTAGAGACTACTTAATGATATTAAGATATCAACTATACGCTTCCAAAATGACCAAAAGGCATGGAGTCAAGCAGTGTTTTGTTTTGCTTCCGCCAACGCAGGGACTACTTTTGGAAAGAGCACAATTTGACAAATTCTTTGGTTAACCAGATAAATAACCAGCCTCACTGTGCTATTCAAATGTTACACCTCAGGTATACAATATACTGTAACAAGTCTTTATGTATTCCATATAGCCTAATTATTGTGTGCCTCATTAAATAAACGGATATGAGGGCATTGTATTTACCTGTGTAACAGCTTCAGACATGACCTAGCCAATCAGAATTGATTGGCTAGGTCAACACCTGGAACACCTGGTTCATGATACTGATAACACTGACCACATTACTATTTCCCAATTTGTTTAATTTGGTTTCTAAGTAGATTGACTGGCAGGTGTACAGTCTTTTACATAGCTGTCATTTAGTTAAGGGATTTCAAAAATCAGGGACATTCACTAAATGTATTTCCCCTGTATAGTACCGTCACCTTTTTCAGTTACTAGACATGTTTTAGTTAAGATGTTTTTGTGGCCACCCCCATCACACCCTTCTCAAATAAACATGTGGTGGTCTCTGGTCCCTCCTCTTATAATGACTGTGCTAGAATTTAGGAATCCTGTTGTTACAATGTAGGTGAATGGGAAAACTTACACAAGCAAAGCATTTTGCATGCTCAACAGCCTTGTAGTCATTGTGTAGTGAACTATTTGGCATCAAACTTGTTTCTTTCAGTAATCATCACAATACAAAGCAGAATCACCAAGACCCAGCTCCTTTCTACAACAAGTTACCCAGTGGCTAGGGCCGATAACGGCATCATTGAAATACCGCATTTACAGAAATCCATATGTTGTGTGATTTGAAATATAATGAACACAATGATCATTGTTTAGTCATCATCATTGACTGTCTTCCACCCCATGTTCAGGGGAGTCCGGAGAAGAAAAACTTAAGTTGCCCGGGAGGGACAGTCGATTAAACCTACGGGGTATTTGTTTTGTGTTTGTAAAATTATTCTAAATTATTTCTACTTCCAATTAATATATACCACACAGTAGGGAGGGGAAGGACATGAGATGGCCGGCATCCAGCTGCAGTGTTTTACCATTGCACTTTACACTGCATACATTAAAAACCACATGTTACAGCCCTACTCTTGGCTATTTTTAGTGTTGTTGTCATGCTCATAATGTGTCTTTCTCCACCCGATTTGGACCTCTTAGCCATTATGGAAACATGTAGGCCTACACAAGTTTTCCTTATATCGGTGTGTTACAGTCACAAAGGGGTGCCAAAGTAACAAGTTGGAAGTCAAACCAGCACTACTTGCATTTTTCTTTCGTCAGTCCAGGGATTAAGACAATTCAAGAGATGAGAGCTGATGCTATACCTATAGGAAGGTGCTTTTGTTTGTTCTTTGACAGAGAGAGAAAGACATACTGACAGACCTGGAGGGGGGTGGGTGGGGGGTCTTCTTGTCAGCCAGGTTACAACACATCCTGATGGGTTATTATAAGAGTGTGTGTGTGTTTAGATGTTTGCTGTGACTTACTGAGACAAGAGATGTAGGGTTTACACAATGTGTGGACGGATGAGAAATCTCTAAGCACTTGTTGCCAAGTGTGTGTGTGTGTGTGTGCCGGTGTATTTGTGTGTCAGCTGAAATACTAACAATTACATCACCCATTTTGTCTCTTTACCATTTGCAATGCTTCATACAAGCATAGAGCTCTAAACGTAAAGTGCATCTCTTGGACACAGCACACTAAAACTACAGGTTGTTACTTTGAAGAGTTAAAGAAGTGTGTGTGTGTGTGTGTGTGGGGGGGGGGGGGGCTGCTTTTAGGAAGTCACTGGTGGTCTTTGTGGCTCTGGAATCTGTCCCTTGATTCTGAGCGGAACATTTGTTTTCACACACAAGTCAGAATAGTGTTAGAGTTGCATAGATTAGCTGTCAACTGTTGAATCAGTCGCCAACTGTTAATCAATTAATCCATTCTTGTAATTTAAAAAAGAGGGACTTATCTGATTCCAGTTTATGAAATGTGGATTTGTTCAGTTTTTTTGTCACTTCTCTGTTACAGTAAAGTTAATATCTTTGAGTTGTGGACAAAACAAGACATTTGTGAAAATGGAAATACTGATTGATATTTGTCACCATCTTGTCATTTTCATTATATGCCACAAAACTAATCGATTAATCGAGAAAGTAATTGACAGATTAATTGAAGGTCATAGAAATGTTTATGTATGACCAGAATATAGGCGGTTTCGGGGTTTCAGTAGTTGTGTGGTGGTGAGTTGGTAAATCACTCTCTGTAAAGTCTGCTTTCTGATTTATGGGTGAAAGTAGCTCGGTCAGTAGCAGGTTGGGTTGGGAACTGGAGAGTGGCTGGTTCAAGGACCCAAATGGACCAAAGTATGGTGGTGGACCGGTAGCTGGAAAGGCCTCTGTTCCCTTCCTGGCATCAATACCTCAACTGCCAACCCCCTTTGCCATGGGCAGCACCCTCACTCAGAACAGAGTGACAGTAGTGTGTCTTGATCAACATAATCAGCATATAAAATGATATGTCATGTATAAATGACACCTTGTTGGGTTTGTTTTCAAGCTGCCTGTATCTGCTACACAAACCCAGATTAAACACCTACCTACTCTACAGTTTGTACACGTACTGAAATACTTCCTCTCATGTTTAATCTGATCCTTACTATTCAGATGTGGTTCAAGCCATTTGTTTAGAAGTTGGCCTGAGACCTCTACTCCTACTCTGTCTGCACAAACAGGATGACGTGGGGGGATAGAAACATGAGGAAAAAGAGGGGGACTATGAGTGTGACAAGAATCAGAGAACTTTAGATTGAAAACGGAGAAACCTGGGCTGGGGTTATTTAGGAAAGAGGGAAAGAGAGACAAAGATGGAGAGAGAAAGTTGACGGTGGACAGTGGTGGTCAATCTCAGCTGTGCGGCATGTGATGGCTGAATGTGACAGCTGTTCTCTGACTGGGACACACACACATACACACACACACACACACACACACAGTGCAAAGGCATGCTGGGCCTGGGACTCCAAGGCATCTTAGGAAATACAAAGGACGCTCTTGTCTGAAGAGAGAGAGCTGTGAGAGAAAACTTGAGAATAGGAGAGAAAGAACATGAGAGAGCACAGAAAGAAACTGACATGATAAGACAGGCTGCATGGACAGAATGCTAAAAGTGTGCAACAGCAATTTGAAGCTAAAGCAGAGTAATAGCAGCGAAGAGAGGGGTAATCAGTGACTTATTGCAGCATATAACTCCTCTTCAACTTTCTCAATCCGTATCCTCTTTGTATCCGTGTAATCTGCAGCGTGCTGTCTCTTCACATTCCAGCCACTTCTCCCCGGCTCCCCTGTGATTGGCTTTTACCATGTTCACAAGAACTGGATGGGAACTACCCCTGAATGTGTTTATATGTTTTTAGGCATTTCCTGCATTTTGCAAAATGCTGTGTTTATGTGTCCCTGCATGCTTTATCTGTCCATACCCAATGTGTATATTATTGTCTTGCATTCAGAAAAAGAGGCACGTCTGGTTGCCTCTCTAACTCCACATGTGCTTTATGAAATCTCCAAACTGAAGTAATCAAATTGTCTTCCTCCTGGCTGCCTGTCTGTGTCTCTTTCTTTCTCACTACTCCATTTACTTATCCATCCTCTTGGTCGGACTTTGGGGGGTAAGAGATGGCAGCAGACCAAAACTCGGAATAAAAGCTCTGTTAGTATCTTGGCTGACATTGTGGTGGAGACACACGCACACACACACACACACACACACACAAGCTTACATTAACACTCATATACACACTTCTGGCAGGTTTTACAACTCCTTGTATATTGCTGGGTCTGGTTTTGGCAGGTAAGCTCAAGGACTCTTTGAAAGGCCATTTTAGAGACGAGGCTAAGAGTACATGCACGCACACACTCACACTGACACACTCACACTGACACACACACACACACACAAACACACGAGCACTCCCCTACTCCTGTTAGACTTAGCCCAGCTGATGAGGCAAGGTGAGCGGCTGAAGTGCTTTACTGTTGCTGTAGACGATGGGCGTGTGGGGGTGGGGGGGGGGCAGGGGTTCATAAGCGTCTATACATCTTCCCAACAGCACTGCAGCTCTTCCCTTCTACCCGACTACAGCCTGCTGTAAATACTTGTATGGAAGGGACAGAGAAAGATTGTGTAGAGACCAGGGCTGCACGATATGAGAGAAATATGCAATAACGCTCTGCTATTCTGCCGCTTTCAAATTGCTTGTTGAATGTAAAACAAATGAAAGAAAAAATCATTTCTAACATTCTTTCATATAACAAATTGAATTAAATACAAAAAGCAACACTAAAACTGTTTTAAAAGTTTAAAGGGCCGTTTTCAACTAACACAAAAAACCTCATGTCCTTCGCAGCCTTAAGCGACGTGTTTATTGCGCTGAAGTTGATCTTAAAAAAAAAACAATATATTGTGCAGCCCTGGCAGAGACAACATCACATTCCTAGATATGTTCACAGACACAAACATCAACAGACATGAAGGCATTTCCCTTTTTCATCAAGGACCATCACTGCAGCAACGACAAGCGCGTGGAGATGCTGATCACAGAGGAGAGGGGAGGAAGTAGCTGCAATGTGAAAAGACACACGTTGGAGATTACACAGAGCACTGGCTCGTTTTTAGCTTTTTAAATTACTTTTATTGAAATTCTGATGGGAATTGCAATGTTACTCCGCTGTTCCCCCCACAGTGTCTGGTGTGGTTAGATCACTGCATTACAGCAAGTGCTTTGTTTTGATCTTCAGACAGTATGAAAAATGATCCCCATTAGCTGACACGATACGGCGATCAATACTTTACATTACATTACTAATCAGCTCTTTAAAGATGTTCTCTCTTTTGTGGACATGTTTTGTGTCATTTAGTAAATTCACTGTTTTGGTCAACACTTTTGAAGCTGTGGTGGAGAGGAGGGCACTGAACAAACTGTTATCTATCATGGATAACCCCGACCCCCCTCTCCACCCCCCACTGGTCCAACAGAGGAGCAGCTTCTCTAAGAACCTCCGACGGCTATGATGTCGCACGGACCGCTACATGAAATCCTTCCTACCACAGGCAGTAAAACTCTTCAACACGTCATCACCGGGTGCTGATAAGACTCCGAGAATCCACAATACTGCAGTACTGCAACCTGCACAATAGGTTTATCTACATATTTAACATTACTAGTTAAGCAGTTCCACATTTTGGTATTCCCCACTTAGATATATTCAAATTTTTGTTCTTGTATTATTTCATGTATATTGTGTGTATATACAGTGCATCCTAGTATTTCATTTATATTTATATTCTGTGCGGTGTGACTGATTTGTTGCTGCTGTAACACTATAATTTCCCATTTTGTTGTATCAATATCTGTCTATCTATCTATCTATCTATCTATCTATCTATATATCTTTCTATTGAAATCTAACCTAGCGGAATTAGCATTTCCCTTTAACGCTGTCAGACATTTGTTCAGCAGCTGTTACGAGATCAAACTCTTTAGTGAGATGCTCTCTGAACATTTGATACTGATCGATTTGACCATTTGCCAAAACCCACCCCCAAACAGCCAATCATAGCTTAGCAACTGTAACAAGGCACGCTTGGCCTCCTGTCGAGCCACATGTCAAAGTGGTGTGCATTGGCCTGGTGTAAGAGCAATACTCTGCAGCTAGAGAGTTTGATTGGGGGGGGGGGGGGGGGGGGGGGGGGGGGGGGGGGGGGGGGGTTAATCACTTGAGAAAACACACAAGTGAAGACGTACGTAACAGGAACTTATTATCTGAGATAGCTCTAGGTTTCAAGTGCATATTTAAGACCCTTTTATAGAGCTTTTACTTTAAAACAAGTCACATGTTTATTAGCTAAACGCTAGCTATCTACAGCTGATAATATCTTATTTCTTATATCATTTGGGTTCACAAAATCAATGGCTAAAAATGAGAAGGCTGCTTTTGTTGACCTCCGTCTAAATCATGGACCCATTGTCAATCACTCCCTACAATTTACAATGATACAGTAAATCTGCCATTGTCAACACTGTAAATTTCAGTATGTGCCGTGCACAATTGGGGAACTTCACGGGCGTAGCAAGAGGAACTACAGTTAGTAGGAGTGGGGCTTATCAATCACTTATTTTCCTTTTATGTGAGATGTTGGTTTTTGGAACCATATCACCTGTTTCATCCGCTGTGTGTGTGTGTGTGTGTGTGTGTTTGTGGTTGGGTGGTGGGACAGTATTGTTAGGGTTTCAGGAAGTATGTGCTTGTGTTGGAGTGTGTGTGTGTGTGTATAATTGTGTGTCTGAAGCTTTCTTATCTAAAGGCAGAGGTGGGTCAGGGTCACGTCCAGTTCAGCCCCCTCTACATCTCTTCCTGCTCCTACACACTCACACACAGAGCTGATACAGACAGGGGAAGATGAAGATGAGACACAGTGAGGGAAAAATACCTTTCAGAGGTTTTTTTTACTGTTGTACATCTTCAAAAGAAAATAAAAAAAGGTCTAAATAACAGGCAATTAAGATGAATAGATATAATGATCCTCAGGTGAAAGAAGCCACCACAACTAACAGTGAGTAGATAGAAAAAGGACTGAGCATAGGATCTGAAAATATATCAATAGGGGAAACTACACATGAAAAATGGAAATAAAATGCTATACACAGTATTGCATAATGACACATATTCACAACTGACCGCTAATATAACTGACGAACAGTAGTTAAAAGGACGTGTGTATTGAACTATGTATAAACATATAGTGTATAGTACATTTGGGAAAGTATAACAATAATTCTAAAATTATAGGATACACAGAGATAAATAGGAATGAAACAGAATGTATTGGGTGAACTAACATACATTGCAGTCTATAATGTTACAGCTCTGCATTTTATAATAATGACACACTAATAAGTAATCCTATCTATAATAACAATCATGATAATAATGGACATTAGAACGTCCGCAGTAAGAGCGTTCGCCTCATGTTAGCTGAGTCCTGTAGCGACCTGGGTTCGAGTCCGGCCTGCGGCCCTTTACTGCGTGTCATTCCCCATCGATCTCTCCCCTTTTCAACTCTAATGAAGGAAAAAAGCCCCAAGAATAATCAAAAAAAAAAAAAAAAAGAATGACTGAAAACTGACAAAAACTGCTGCAGCAACTGACTTGAAAAGCTCACCACATAGCAGCCTGTCTCTATGAATGTGATTGGAGATTTGACGTAGAGGTAAAACGGGTTTTGAAGGTTTGAGCTCTAGGGGCCAGGTGCTCTAAAGCCCGAGGGCCAAACATACATTTTGGGTTACCACTTCCATTAACAAATTTTTGGGCAGAACATATGTGACTGAGCCCTTCCACTATACAGATGTATATAGTCTGCGTATGGTATGTGTGTGGTAGAGAAGGACTGAAAGAGGTGAGCTTGTTTGTATGGCTTTTTAAGGAGTGGATGAGTAAATACGGATTACCAAGTAGCATTTTGCGTTGTGAAAGATGGGCGTAAACCTGAGAACTGCACACATAGACTCTCATTGAGCTGAATGCATGGTGAGCACACATGCACACTCAGACACACACCCTTACACATTCCCGGTGTGTCCACGCGTAGGCGTATCTAGTATCTCCGACGACCCAATGTGCAAGTGCTTGCATGTGTGTGCAATGTGTGATATTAGGTTTCTACACAACAGGTGGGATAGACTTTGCGTCATCTGTGATTGGGTCAGATATCACGTTTTCTCCCTCACGTCTGTCATTAATACCCCCCCCCCCCCCCCCCCCCCCCCCCCCCCCCCCCGCACCAGCCCTCCCAGTCGCATACCCCCAGAACATTCAGGTCTGAAAACTGATGTTCTCTCTGCCTTCTTGTGGTTTCTTCAGTCTGAGGATTGTTCCCAGCTGTAAAAAAGAAGACAAATTGCCCATGCATTATGATCATAAAACACAGTTTCCATCAATTCCATAATTCCCTTCTTGATTAAGTAAAAAGTGTTTCTGAGATTGTAGTGTGTTTGTGTAGAGTAGTAGAGTGTTCTGTCTTTGCGTAAATCTCTCTTTTTCTTATGCTGTTGACGTCAGTGATATAAAATCTAATGAGCTTTGATTCAAGGTAGTTGGCACCACATGATATGAACAGATGACATTTGTAACCATTTCCTTTCTGTTTTTCTTCCTGTCTCCAGGCGTGGCTGAGGATGTACGGTTACCTGCCCCAGGCCAGCAGACAGATGTCCACCATGCGATCAGCTCAGATTCTGTCCAATGCAATCAGCGACATGCAGCAGTTCTACAGCCTGGAGGTCACAGGACAGATGGACCCTCAAACCATCAGGTCAGCAGGGATAAACAATGCTGTTTTTGTTTGATTTACGGCTTTTTTTCCATTAATGGTACCTGCTCAACTCGCCTCGCCTGGACTCGGCCGCGGTGCCCCGTCCTCCTTTTTCCATTGCAGATTAGCACCGCCTCATGCCTAGTACTACCTCATAACCATGACTGAGGAAGCACTAAAAAAAAGTAGCTGCTAGCAGGTACCAGGGACTTTTTTTGTAATGGAAAACCAAAAAAGCGAGTCGAGTCGAGGTGAGTAGAGCAGGTTCCATGAAGTGGAAAACGCCATAAGACTTACACCGACTTATAGCTATTTGGAGAAAGTCAAATATTTTTGACCAAACAGGTTGAAATTGATATTGCGGCGATATTGTGGGTTAGGTCTTTTGCAAAATATGAACACAATGAGATCACAAATAATGTGGATACAATGACTAAGTGGGTAAAAGGCAAAAAATAGAACAGCTGTTAAGTCTGGTGAGTTCAGAAAATGACATTGCTTTACTGTTAGGCAGCCTTTAAAACCAAGAAAAGACAGCACTTATGTCACATCACGATATTACAATGTCCAACGTTGATATCTAGCCTCATATATGAATGTTGATATAATATGGATATGTTGCCCAGCCCTACACCCACTCATACAGACAATGTGGACCAGCCCACAAACACTGTGCTGCAACTCATTTTGGGGCCCAACCTTTACTTAATTTGATAATTTGATATGTTATAAAAACATTTTTTGTTTAATAGGATGATTTGGATAAGAATTTGGAAATAATGTCTTTGAACCATGACATCAAGAGGAGAAAGTATGAGCTTTAACATCATGCTCCCCTTTATCTCTTCTCTTTTTATTCTTTCAATACACTCACACACACACACACACACACACAAACAAAAATATATCTTTCCTGCTCCTGACTACTATCACTCCATCAGTGCCATGAAGAGACCCCGCTGCGGTGTGCCTGACAAGTTCGGAGGCCAGATCAAAACCAACGTGCGGCGGAAACGCTACGCCCTCACGGGACATAAGTGGAACAAGAGCCACCTCACTTACAGGTAACTAAAAGACGTTCTGATTGTCAAGAAAAACCATCCCGCCACAAAGAAAACTCACAAAGGCTTCTGTAAAACGTTACAATGGACGTTAAGATTCAAACATTTCTTTTGTTGCTTGTGAATCCACAAAGGGGTATGTTATGGAACAGGTCGGACTGGCGTTTTTAATATTTATTTTCCCTCTTTCCCTCTATGTTCCCGTAGTATCCAGAACTACACTCCCAAGATTGGAGAGTATAACTCATTCGAAGCCATCCGTCGGGCGTTCAAAGTCTGGGAGAGTATAACCCCGTTGACGTTTGACGAAATTCCCTACCAGGAGATCAAATATGGACGCCGCAAGGAGCCCGACATTATGATCTTCTTCGCTTCGGGTTTTCATGGAGACAGCTCTCCTTTTGATGGGGAGGGAGGCTTCCTAGCCCATGCCTACTTCCCTGGACCTGGAATGGGTGGGGACACACACTTTGACTCCGATGAACCATGGACCATAGGAAACCACAACGTACAAGGTAAACTGTTACTGTCGGAACAATTCGGGAGGTCTAGTGTTTTTCTTTGTTTATACCAAATGCTACGAAGAAAAATTATAGAAAGCATACAGTGGCTTGCATAAGTATACACACCCATGCTAAAGTAGATTAAAAAGAGGAATGAAAAAAACTCTTTTGGAAATTGATCTTAATGCTTCATTAAAAAAAAACTAGGAAAATCCAACCCTTTAAGGACACACTCTTGACTTTAACTAAATAAATGTTCTTCATTAAAATACAGGGGCCATAAGTATACACACCTACATGTTAAACTCCCATAGAGGCAGGCAGATGTTTACTTTTGAAGGCCTGTTATTTCATGGACCCTCAGGTGGGCTGGTGTTGCTGCGTGTTACAAGGCTTTATCTTGAGACCAGAGGGAGTTGTTACTTCACGTTTTGGTAGAAGTGAGGATTGAGGGGTTATTAGGCCCTTGATCATTTCAGCCGATGAGCTGTTTGCAGCACTATAGTCATTTTTAATGTTGTGTTGGTTGTAATGGATCGGTATAGATTACAAATAGCTGTCCCCATCGCTTTCCTCCACGCCTAACTAGAGTTGGCATGGCTTAGCTAGCTACATCATCTCTCATTTGTCGGGCTCCGCTACTCATTTACCTCTGTAAAAGTCGACGCTTTGCCTCAAACTCTTTGCCCCAACTGCACCTCTTTATAGTTTTCATATGTTGCTAAGAACTTGTGCTGACATACACTAACTGTAGTGTAGTGACAACTGTGATCCATCTGTAGAAGCTAAACTAGGCACACAAACACAACAGATATTTTGTGATTTTGAGAACTGGAATGATTGCCTAAACCTGTTGGTGCTACATGCTTTACCTTCACACTTTCCTTAACGTGAACCCTAAACCCAATTACAACTCTTAACATCAATGTCTAGCACTAAACTAATCGTATGTAAAAGTGAGGATTAAGAACGTAGCTTCATATTTAAGAAACTTTAAGAAGTTCCTCTTCATGCTGTGCACCCATTAACCCTGCTGACTAGGGAGGGATTTTCTTTGCAACAATGGGTTTCCTTACCCTGTTATCTACATACACACATCAGACACAGACAGCTAAACTTTGTGTGTGTGTGTGTGTGTGTGTGTGTGTGTGATCAGCTGTGTGTAGGATGTGTAGCGGGACAGATCACAGGCACGGTGGAATGCCACAGTAAGTGGGAGTGTGTTCCACTTGGGGGAGATCTCTAGACTGCTCCCTTTGTTGCACCACGCTACTCACACAGCTCAAAAGCAAAGTAGGACCAAATTACAATCTTTTCCAACTTAGACACACATCTAATTAGTCAAACTTTTCACAGACGTTGTCTTTAATTAACTCCAGCATTCTACTACTGCATTCCGGTCGCACCGTTGCTGGGATGTACCCCCTGTTTCTTTTTTTAATCCTCTTGTATTGATCCATCAATTGGCTGATGGAGTGATAGTGTACAATAATAACAGTCAAGATTGTCTTTTCAACAACAGTATGACTTCATTGAGTTCAGGGTTTAAGCCAGTTGCAGGCAATAAAGTATTCAGATTCTGATTAGCAATCAAAATGCCAAAGGTTCTGTGGTTGTACTGTATTGTCAAATATAAAGATATTTAATATCTTTAGGTTTTAAACTGGTTGTTGAACGAAACAAACCATCTAAAATCCCGAAAATTTAATACTTGTTTATTTTGACTATTTCCGGACCAAATGACTGACAAATCAAAACTAAGTTATTGATCACCGATGAAAACCATCCTTAGTTGCAGCTCTAATAGCATTTCAAATAAAACATTGAAATGTTGCCTTTGCAGTACTGATGCAGAACAAGGATACTATAGCCCTTGTGTTGTCCTCCTGGGTCATTGTCGGTCCCTTTGTCCCACTTTTTTATTTAGTTTTTACTAATATCATCTTACTACCACTAGTTGTACACTACTTTTTGGAATTATTGGTCAATAACCATCATTAATATAGAATTACACCTAATATTTGAGTTAAAAAGCGGAAATTATGAATTATTTTGACTAATAGTTAAGATCAGAGGAATGAAAGTGATCAATTGCGTTGTAAGGAATCCAATCCATTTTTTGTGGTAATTTGGTTAAACATTTTTTTAAAGGCTTCAAATTTGACCCGAGGACAACAAGAGGGTTAAGGAACTTTTCTTTAGAACTATCATTGTTCATATGCTGGTGCACACAAAAGTGGTACCCTAACCTCACATGAAAAGTAAGAAGTGAGACTTGGTCAAGCATCCGTTAACATCTGCCCTGCTGAAGTGTCCTTAAGAATGAAACAGAATCAGTTCTGACCTCTGACCTCCTTTTGGGGGTGTGGTCAAACAGACAGACTTTAGCTTAGGGGCCAGTTAAACATAAAGGAATGATATGACAGTAAAAGCACACATCCACCATCATTATCCATTACATTTTGTATTCTTTCCCTTTAGTTGACCTCAGTTTGATTTGTCAGTGAAGAACAATTCTATTGGTGTGTACCTTGTGATGCACAATGTGATTAATCATCAGGCTCTATGGCACAGATGCTCTGACAAAAAAACGCGTTTTCGCTTTGTCCAAATGAATCGCTGACACGCACACTCAAACACACCGTGCTCAGATGGAACGCTGCGGGCCAGTACCAGTAAAAGGTTAGAAGCTATTGTGGTTCTTTGTGATCAGATGAGAGTGATGTGAGTAAGTCACTGGGAAAAGGCAGAGCAAACTTGGAAAGAGCACTTGGGTTGTCAGGGTGCTTCTTCAGTGTGCGTGTCCTTCACAGGGAGTCCCCTGGCTGCTGATGAATAAGCTGTGAGATGTGGTAAACAAGGGAACAAAGCTTCACAGTTAAAATAGACAAAATGACAAAACGTGTGTGTGTGTGTGTGTGTGTGTGTGTCTGTACAGGGTAGTCACAAATAGCAATAGTTGCAATGGCTGCACTTCTAACTTTGCCAAGGCTTTTGAAGTTTACTCTTGCTTTTCTGTTGAACAGAATGGCTGTCACAGTTACCTAACAAAGGCCTCTTTATCTGCTCTCAGTGCTCTCAGTTCTCTCTCTCTTTCTCTCTCTCCCTCCCTCTCTCTTTCTCTCTCTCTCTTTGTTTTTATCCTCTGCTATCTCTAGCACTCTGTCGTGCCCTCTGCTGTTCTCTCCTTGAGTGTTAGCCACAGCTTAGTACACCGTGAGGACATTCATGTGACTCTGAAATTATAGATGGTGGGGGAGATGAACTGTGTGTGTGTGTGTGTGTGTGTGTGTGTGTGTGTGTGTGTGTGTGTGTGTGTGTGTGTGTGTGTGTGTGTGTGTGTGTTATACAAAGAGTGAATGAGGAGATGCACAGGGGCAGGCATCCAAAGCATCTCCCCTTCCGTTCCGTGCATAGCAGTGACATCGCCGTGTCTTAATACCCCAACACCACGATGTCACCAGCACAAATCTGACCCATCAGCATGGGCCAGACAAAGTCGCTAGCAGGTTCAAAGTTCAAAGAGAGCATGGCTAGGCAACAAAGAGGTATTGACTGAAGGGGAGGTACCCAAATGTGTGTTGGCTTCCCTTCAGAGATGAACTTATAGAGATTTGTTGGTTAATTGTGAGCCAGGTTTTTTATCCAGGAAGTTTATCCAGGGGTTTGTCCCTGACTTGTCAGTGTGTAATCAATAGCAGCGATCACACATCGGCATCCTTTGATTGGTTATAACTGTTACAAATGTGTGTTGATTCACATCAGCAATCATTAGCATGCCTGTGTTTGATTTTATCTGTCAGATCTACAGAGATGTTTCTTGACATCATAACTGGGAGAGAACAATGAAACTCAATTCTTATACATTGAGTGCACAGATTTTGTACGCGTTTCTGCTCTTGGTGACCTGCAACTTATGCAGTCCTGTATGTGCTTTTTCATATCAAGACACAATAGGGCTGGGACAATATGCTTTTGTCCTGATTGTGCCGAGTGCATTTGTGTTGCAATTTTCCTTTATGGGGATTCTAGAAGGATTGCCATTTGATATATTTGAGTATTGAAATTATTTCTCTCCTTCTTAAACAAAAAACTAAAGGTAAATACACTTCTGGAGACATTATTCCATGAGACATTTCTGAAAACTAATTGTTTACTAAAAAGAATGCACGTCATGTGTCAGTCAGTCGGTCTGACGTTTATTTTATTTGTGAAGAAGAACATAACATGGCTTTTCTGCATTTTCTGCTTCTGTTTTGCAGGAAACAGATATGATGTAATTGTCATCGGCAGTACCGCATAAACAGAAAACGCTTAGGTAAACCATTGGTAAAAAAAGAAAGAAAATAATGATTCTAGTGAAAGTAATGGATTAAATAAGTCGTTGCAAAAAATCAGTATACATGCGTTTTTTTAATTTTTTTAACCAACCCTACCACTCAAACTAACTTTCTAGAGATTAGGATGATATTTTTCTCTCCCCTAACTTGTGTCGTTGCTTGATCCTTTCCACACAGGTAATGACCTCTTCCTGGTGGCAGTCCACGAGCTGGGCCACGCCCTTGGTCTGGAGCACTCCAACAACCCCCTGGCCATCATGGCTCCCTTTTACCAATGGATGGAGACGGAGAACTTCCAGCTGCCTGACGACGACCGGCGGGGCATACAGCAGATCTATGGTAGGATGTTACTGCTGGATGCACCTCCTGCTGTCAAGTGCATACAGCCCTTGCAGTGTGTGAAATTATTAGGACATGAACTGATGCTTCGCACTTTCTACTAGATTGTAACCTATACTGTATGCATTTTGTCCTTAAAAGACAATTTTCCTTTAATTTTTATTTCTAAAACCCAATATCAATAGGTTGCCTTAAGTTATTTGAAAATCCATTTACAATTAGCATTTCAGAAACATAAAAGGAATAGAAGGATATCTTGGGAAATGTCTTTTTTTGCTGAGAGGTAGATGAGAAAATGGACTCCACTCATTTGTGTGTAATGTGAAGCTACAGCTGAAAGATGGTTAACTTGGCATAAA
>NC_048407.1:2367637-2369173 GCF_013103735.1 Etheostoma cragini
GGTAGATGAGAAAATGGACTCCACTCATTTGTGTGTAATGTGAAGCTACAGCTGAAAGATGGTTAACTTGGCATAAAGACTGGACGCAGGGGTATCAGCTAGCCTGGCTCTGCCCAAAGGCAACAACATGCACCCACCATCATCTTTATTTCTCATTTGTATTTAAATAAAAAACAATATGAAATGGTTTTGGGAAGATACGTGCCGGACTATTTACTGTGCTGGAGCAGTAACTAGAAATCTAGGAGACTGTTAAATAGTGAGTTTTAGAGGTGCATGTAAGCAGATTTTTTTAACCTTTGAATAGCGCCACGTATGCTGCTTTCCCATGTTTCCACTCGTCATGCTAGGTTCAGCTAAGCGTATACTCGCTGTATCTGTCTGTATTAACAGACGTCCTGTACGTGTGACAGTGGAAGCCGTCTTCTCAGCTAACTCCTGGCAAGAAAGCAAACAAGTGTATTTCCTGTCCTAAAAAGTTAAGGTTTTAAGTAGTTTTGGCTCTTAACCCCCCCCCCTGCAGGTCAACCAGACAGCAGCCCCACCCAGGCCCTGCCCACCGTGACACCCCGTCGCCCAGAGCCCAGACCACCTCAAACCCCGCCTCGGCATCCTGACCGCCCCAGGACCACGGAAAGACCCGATCACTATGGACCCAATATCTGTGAAGGGAACTTTGACACGGTGGCTATGCTCCGAGGAGAGATGTTTGTTTTCAAGGTAAATGGATTGAGGATCAGGAAATAGGTGCCTAATCCAAGTTATGACCATTATATATTAGAAGGGATATGTATATCTTTTCAGTGATTTATTTAATGCCCTCGCTTGAAAGATTCAGCCAGATTCCAGCAGCAGATCTGTCCTGACACCTCAAAATAGTTATTCTTTTCTGTAGAATCAGTTGGAAACAAATGGCGTGTGCGCAGCCAAGACACGGTCTGTTTTCAATCAAGTCCTTGTGGATTGTAAACCAACAGGGACGGTGTTTTTTATTTGCTGGAACATTGTTAAAAAGGCGGGGTATGGTTAGGTGTTTGCCTTAAAGAGCCTCTGGACCCACACGAAACATTAGGGCTAAAGCAGCGGGGCGCTATTAGCTGGATTTTTACCTTTTAAAAACAATTCCGGCGCAAAATGAACATAAGGGTTAATAGCACATGGGTACAGAGTCGACCGTTCTCTGGGATATGTTTTCTCTAGAGTACCTGTGTAATGTCTTGTATCGGGGATACACTACCGGTCAAAAGTTTGGGGTCACTTAAAAAATTCCCATACCACTCCATCTCAGCTGGTATTCTGTCTGTAATGGAGTGCAATGGCAAAGACATTTGTCTGTTCTCAGCGGAGGTAGACACATTAACGCGGCAGTGTTTACCTTTGCACGTTAGCCTAGCAGCTAGCTGTCCTTCTGTTTACAGCTTTATCCCGATAAAACGGCACAGTTGAATTTCAACAATTTGCCTAAAATGATGAAACTAAATTACCAAATTTTTTAGTCTTTTATTGAGCAAGTTGTAGATCAAGTTGAACATACAC
>NC_048407.1:2369273-2410917 GCF_013103735.1 Etheostoma cragini
GCCTAAAATGATGAAACTAAATTACCAAATTTTTTAGTCTTTTATTGAGCAAGTTGTAGATCAAGTTGAACATACACTGCACCACTAAAAAAGAATGTCAGTTAATTTTAAAAGTGCCATTTTCTGCTGACATTTTCTGTAAACTTACTAAAATAAGTCTGGTTGCAGCCTTTCAAAACAGGGCTCCATGTGACATTTTCTGTCTCCTGCAGGATTTGTTCAGTGATGCTCTATACATAGTGCCGCTCTGCAGAGATAAGTAATAATGTGTGTCAGCGGGAGAGGTCAGAGGAGGTGTCCAGTGTTGGCAGCGTTGAACAATGAAGAGGTTTGCAGATATTAGCCTGGACAGAGAGCGGCAGGGTTTACAGTAAAGGAGCCTTAGCTTCACTTCCACAAAGGTTGCCATGATATCTGCAATGTTGACAAAACAGGGAACCGCAGCGCTAGGGATTTCAAACAGCTGACGTTCCCTAACTGTTTTAAACTATCCAGCCAAATCTTAAACCGGATTCCAGTAAACCCTGTGATATGCCAGTGCCAAGGGTGAAATATAAAAGTATTTTGAGCTAACAAAATAACTGATGCAGGTGTTTCTATTTGCATCATTAGTGTTGAAGAGTAGAAGAAAACAGAGCCCTGTCGCTCGGACACACAGAGAGAAGTCTATGAATATCTCATATCTCAGACTCTAAGTGTTTTTGACACTGACCAGTAGTTAGACTTGGCCTACAGCTGCCTGGACAAGTGTTGCACATGGTCAAACACTTATATCTGTGCTCTTGGATTTAATCTCAGTCAGTAATGTTGATGCTCTTTGGTTTCATCCACAGGCACGAAGCTAGTTTGGATAGCATGTATCAGTGTCCAAAATTAACCTTTTCCTCGCCCAACCAGTGGTTGGTAAACTATGATCTGATCAGAGGGAATGTGGACCAAAAGCAATTAATATAATTTGAGTGATCAGTTCAATATGGTGAATATAGTAGAACAACTACCTACTAAGTGCCAACTGTAAAATTCATAATTTGTAGCTAATTCAAATGGATTGTAGTTTTGTTTGTTAGTTTAGTTCATTCCCTGCTTTATTGTTTGCTTTCAATTTTCGATTTTTTTTCTACAGCTGCAATGCAGTTCTGTCACTCAGTCAGTTCCAATATTTGATCCAGACTAAAAGATCTAAACAGCTTTCAGATGGATTGCCCTAACAATTTGAAAAGACATAAATGGTCCCCAGCGGGATAAATCCAAATAATGTTGGTGGTGAACGTTACTTTTCCCACACTAGTGCCACCAGCATGGACAGAAAAATGGTCTCCAGTCAGAGTGAACGTTGGAAATAATTCCATCCGGACCATTTGTGTTGAAATAGGCTACAGTGTTTTTCGTATCAGGGATTCATTTCCGACTGTGGTGTTCATATTCAAATTGTGGTCATGCAAATTAGACAGGGATGCCTCCACTGTTATTAATAGTAGACAATGCTCTTCTCTGCTATGACTCTGCATAGGCAAAATGACTTACTTAATGTACTGTGTGGGTGGGAGTAAACTGTAGCACATCAGTACCACTCTCATCACAAAGCCCTGTCCATCAAAAGAAAGAAAGAAAGAAAGGGGCTGTCATTTTCTTTTACTCCCTTTTAGTATTTCTTCCCCGCAGAGGGCTGGACATAAAGACAGCCAGCAGAGCACACAGAACTGCTTTCAATATTGAAACTCCCCCAGTGAGATCTGGTCTGTTCTGCCGAGGACTAATATGGTCAACTCAGTCTTAATCTGGTCAACTGAAAGAGCTGTCAGACCACACAAATCGAAGAGCACGCAGTGTGTTCAGTTCGTCCCTGTTCTGTTTCTCTCAGCTCTCGCCAACCCAGCTCCATTCTGTTCCATTCCATACCGTGCCGCGCCGTCCTGTCTGCCAGCGCGTCCTGCGTGAAGGACAAACCTACGTGTGCTTGCCAGAAAGAAGCAGCACTGAGCATTTTACCGTTACATTATCCAGGACAAGCAGGGCTACTGACTCACCACTTATGAATGAGTCTGAGCGCTTCTGCTGTAAATCTGTCTGCTGCTGCCTTGTGTGCACAGCATGTAAAGTAGCTATGCTACTCTGTGCTTGGGTTCAAATGCGCTTCTAGTGATCTCCCTTGATTTGTGCCACTGACTTGATAATGAAAACACTAACAGTGAATGTGTCTTATATCAGGCTGCAATCAACAGAGAGAGTGCAAAAAGGGGGTGTGATGAAGCCACCAGAGCAGAGACCGACTATTATTAGCCGGCCCACTATTAGTAGTTTATTGTACTTTCTGGTCTAGTTATCCTGCAGACCGCACTTTGCTTGGCATGATGACCATCAAGCAGCTATCTGTGCATCCTGTTGTCTGATCTTTGTACTCCGTGCTCTGTTGGTTTACCTGGGAACCTGGTCTGCTCTGTTGCGCTGTGTCTTGTTCTGCTCTGATTGTCTTGTCTTTCTTTCTCATATACTTGTATTAAAAAAAAACATTGCAGGGTTTTTCCTGACTACAGATGAAAAATTGCCTTTTGGATAATTCTACAATAATTCTACAAGCCTTTTATCAATTTGCACTGGCTTCTTTTAAAATAAACTGAATTGAATTGAATACACTGCATATCCCTGTGCAATGGATTGTTTTGAGACGACAGAGGGATATTATACTTAGAATGAGATACTGTATGGACTTATTGAGCAGTGGTTTAATTTGACGTTGAGTCTTAGGAATGAAGAAACTAGGGCTACATGATATGAGGTTGTTGAATATCCTCATAATGATATTTCTTGCAATACATAAACAGATATTGATGTTCAGCAAAGATGCTTTCAGTAGTCTGCAAAAATACAAATAATTGCGTGTTGAATTAAAAAAGCCTGTAAGGAAATATTATTTTATTTAACAAATTTCACATTGAATTGAACATAAAAGGCACCACTAAAAAAGAATGGCAGTATCTTCTCCTGATACTTAACACAAAAAATCCCCAGGTGTCTATCATGATATGTAGCAGTCTTTTGCGATGTGTATATTGCGGCAGTTGATATTGTGATAACAATAAAAAATGTATATATTGTATAACCCTAGAAGAAAAGAAAAGAAAAATAGAGAAACTACTGAGTGTTCCAAACTGTGTTTAACCGATTGTAAGAAATGAAACACACTTGAAACACACTACTAATGTTGTCCCCTCAGGGCCGTTGGTTCTGGCGGGTGCGTCGCAACAGGGTTCTGGATAACTACCCCATGCCCATCGGGCACTTCTGGAGGGGTCTGCCCGGGGACATCGACGCCGCCTATGAGAGACAAGACGGCAGGTTCGTCTTCTTTAAAGGTAAGCAACAAACACTCGCTCGCACATTTTAAATGAATGAAGAATAAATTACTGGGGACGAGTTGTGTGGTGGGTTTTGATTAACTTACACTCAAGCTCACACTGCTCTGTGTACATTGTCAAAGTTAGAAATTGTTGGTTTTGTAGCTGAAAACAAGCGCTGCATTGCCTGAAGTTGTTTTATATTTGGTACACATGTTAGTATATTTGTTGCTTGTATTGGTTCCACATTGGCTAGATGGGTCAATTGTGACACCAAAATGAAACAAGGGCCCAATCCCAAAGTGAGCCCTGGGGGACAAAAGACTAAAGACTCACAGGCTTAATTGATCTCAGGTGCTAAGTGAGTGAGGCCATATGTTCTCAGATAGGTAGAAATGCAATTGGGACAACACTTCACCAGCTCACATGTTACTTTGGCGACGTCTGATAACAAAGACGTTGCTGACACATGCCGGTTTGGGTATTTTCATTTTAAGTTTGTTGCTTTCCATATGGACAAGGCACAGGAGACGGCTGCCTGAATCCAATTTTTTTTTTGAAGCTGGACAATTTCAAGATTCCACTATGGTTTCCTCAATAAGCGTCACAACGCTTTGAACTATGGGTAATACCCTTTGGGGAAGTCTGCATAGATGCAGACTCATGGAAAGGGCACATCCTTTGAAAATCGACATCGGGACAAGTCTGAGCCATTACGAATCTTGCAAGAACATGCACCAAAGTCTGTGAGTCTGTGAGTCCGGACTTTGGGTTTAGGCCATTGTTGCTTTAACAGAAGTCCATCATTTGAATTGCTACCTTTTACGTTAAAGCCTAATGGGGGGGGAAATCGAATGGCCTGGTTGATGGTGTATCTTTTATCACTGTTAAGTAATTTTACCTTTTATCATTTAATGTTAAGTATTGAATCAAGTTTAATACGGCAGGAAACCTGCACTTATCCTATTTCTTTAATGATATAAAACAAATAATAAACCTAATTCTTGTAAAGTGGTCATGAAACCAACTGACTCACATTCCCCAATTCATCCATACTCGTCTTATCCCCCCCACCAACCACGCTCGACCTCCTTTAGGGAATATAAATATGTTTCTATGTTTCTGGTTATTGTTGCTGTAAAAACAGGCCTAAATAATCCTCTTCTGGTATTATTATCTGTATCTTCTAGAGCATGAAAAACTTCCAAAAGCAACAACAGCCTTTGAGAATATGTCCAACTTTGAAATTAGGACAGTAGCTGCCATACTGCATGCTGGAAAGTAGCATGCAAACGTTGTGTCTCAGCACTGCTACGCTTAAGAAGCCACAATGACAAACAACACCAACGTTGGGATTCAGTTTCCTCCGCCACGCCAATACACAGGATGCAGCGGTAGAACACAAGATCCAGGTTTTATCATAAGTCTGTCCTACATGTGTATGTAGCAGCATGTCAGCTCTTTAAGGCAAAATATTCTCATCTTTTCATCTTTATAGATGAGTTTTTTGTTTTGTTTTAGTAGTGCAGGTTTCACGAGCATATGGAGCATACGTACACCCTTTAACATTAATATACTAATATACTCTCCTGCATAGAAAACCATCCAACATCTGGTTTTTACAAGCAAAATACATTTATAAAGCTACAGGGTAATTCCAAACCATTCTGACCTAATGCTTTCATATATATATATATACAGTAAAACCGATTCTGGAACGTTGTTTTTCAGTTTATGTTGAATATACACTCCACCCACACACACACACACCCACTTGAGAAGAGACATATTGTATAAATCTCTTTAAACACAGCTCTTTATTTATACCTTGAGTCACCGAGAGACGCTCGTCTTTTAAAACGCTGGATAAAGTTTGTTGAATGAAAGGAGAAAGAGGCGAGTCTTTAATGCGGTTTGACTCTGGGAGCTACAGGCTTCGGGGCAGCTGTTGATGGTGTGGAGGATGATGTCATCAGCCGGCCTCTCACTGTGACACTTGGCTGCAAGCCATTAGCAAAGAAAAGAACTAGATAATGGGAGAGAAGGGGAGATAGAAGGGGGAAGGAGTGGCAGACTCGAGAGCACAAGAGAAGGGAAAAGAAAGCTTTGACACAGAGCTTTGAATGGACCAATCAGATTAACTTGACTTTCGGGCAGCGAGGAGACAGAAACCCTTTCTCAATCCGCATTTTAATTTCTGTACTCGTTGTTATGGACTTGTGGCCTTGACAAATGCAAATGTAATGGATGGAACGGAATGGAACAAAATCAAAGTGTTCATGTTTTTGGAGATGCTTTGGGAGCTGATGCTGAGACAGACAACTATCACAGCTAACAAACCCAAAACCTATGTCTAAGGTTCAAATAAATGAATTAAATGCCTCCTTGTATCACTTATGAGAGAAAAATACATTGTTTTTTGTTCTTTTTTATTGCACCCCTGACATTCTCTACGGGTGCCATAAAACGGGTTTAGACTCCACATACTATATCTGCACACATTGTCCATATTCTGCATCGACAAAATAACTGATTGCTCGCTGGATAGCTGGCTGAATTGTTATTCCCAAATATAAATTGGGGATTACTGCGTCGGTTCTTGTTTGGAGTTTGGACTGCTGAGCTTAATTTATCAACTACCAAGAAAGCAAGTTTGGATTTGTGTGTATTGAGACGGGCCTAGGATTTTAGACATATTACATGGTATCACAAATATGGAATATCTATTATCAATGGTGTCAACCAGACCAAAAAATGATCCGTTCACTTCTTTTACACAGCTGTTGGTTTACCCAGCTGTTTTTATCCCACACAAGCCCAACTGTAAGAGAAACCAAACTGTTTATCCCTCTAGAAAAACCACATCAACAGCAGGAAGGACTCAATTCCTTAGGTCACTGATGCACTCTGGTGCAGTTATGGAAAGTCATGGAAAAAGTCATGGGATTTTACATCAGGGTTGAGCACCGCAGGGAGCCTGGGAAGCCTTGCGTCAACCTCTTGTTCTCTCCAGATGCTGAGTGCAGAGCTTTCATTTTAGGTAGGCGGATTGAAGCCAAGAGGAGAGATCTAATGGTGCCAGGAGGAACGGACTCCCCCCATCTGACACAGTAAAACCTGTGGCCTGACATGAGACAAGCTACTCCTAATGGATAATTAGAAGCTCAACCAAAACTCCTAAATCAATGATGTACTCATTTCTGCTGTTTTTTTATTGCTATAATTCTATAGTAATAATGTGTGAAGGCTGCTTTGGTTTCTGTGATTGTTATCATTGTTCTATTTTTATTCCTCATTTAGTTTGAATTATTAACATATTCTGTGCCAGCAAGTGAAGTGTGTGCACACGAGCAGCATGTGTATGGGTACATGTGCACTTGTATGTCGATGTGTGTGTAACCAAGTTAACGTGACATATACAGTTTGACTGTATGCATTTTGCAACATTTTCAAGAGTCCATAAGGGTTATTAATACAGCTGTTCCTCCGATACCGCCTCAAACACTGGCATGGGTTTTGGAAAGTACTGGAGTTTAAGTATGTTAAAGAAGTTTATTTATGTTCTTTTATTGTTATATCTGACTGTCAAACTGGAGGATAATAGAAAGTTCTGTAGCACTCATTGTTTGTTCATGTTTTTACAAAGAGTCTAACCTGAGCCAGACCGACCACAAAGATAGAAATCCTATCCCATCCATACAGGGATAGTAGTATACAGCTGTTATATCGGCCATTAAGCAAGTTCAGGTATCAGAATCGGTATCGGGAAGCAAAAGATGGTCTGAGCAGGTGGCACCTTGTATGACAGCGTCAGCCACAGTGTGTGAATGTCTTTGAATAATGAAAGGTACCTGTACTATGTAAAAGTACTCTGAGTAGTCGTTAAGACTAGAAAAGTGCTATATAAATACAGGCCATTTACACTTCTCCCCTCCACTCCTCTCCTCAGGAAACAGATTCTGGCTTTTCAGGGAGGCTAACCTGGAACAGGGCTATCCGCTGGAGCTGGTTGATTATGGTCAAGATATTCCGTACGACCGAATAGACACAGCCATCTGGTGGGAGCCATCCGGCTCCACTTACTTCTTTCAAGGAGACTGGTAACATAGCCTTCAACCTGTCAGCATCACACAAAACCCACTATGGTTTACAGTATATTATATGTATTGGTATATCAATAGTTTGATTAGCTCTGAAAGGTTAGACAGCCCCAGCTCGATCTCAATTACTATTATTGCCAAAACAAATTGTAAATGCATCACGTATGCTCTCACATTTTTTTGTCCAATACTTTGGTTCATGACCTGATGTCAGCTGTACTATGTTAGCATGCTAACATGGTCAAATAAGATGGATGGACATTGTACCTGCAGGACATCAGCATCTTGTCATTATAATTGGAAGCATGTTAAAATGAGTATTTAGCTCAAAGCATCGCCAAGCCTAAACGCAGCAGTTACACATGGATTGGTTTTATAATTGATGTTTGATTTTAGCTTTAAAAAATGTTCATGTGTATTTTTAATAATGAATACATTTAATATTATTGATGCCAACAAATATAGGTAGGAAATAAGTTCACAAGATGACGTCTGTACAGTGTGAAGGGTTCATGTCTATCCATCTGGAGCTTTTTGGTTTTTATTTCCATCTAAAGACTGAAACAATTGAGATCACAGGAACAGTTTCAGACAGTTCTGTGAGCAATACCAACAGGCGTTGCTCTGCTGTAGAACAGAAACAACAAGTGTGTGCGAGGGTAACGTCTGTATGAAAACACTCACAGGAAAATAATTACATTTTAGGTCTGCGAATCCAGTAAGCCCTCGCTAAGCAAAAGTGTGACTGACGGACTTTGTAGAATGTTTGAATGTTCTCTGGAAACTGTACTGTTATATACACACACCACCGAGGCCCACCGTGTACTGTACTTTGTAAGACGTCTGCTCCTTTTTTGTTTAGACAGCTTTTAAACTGCAATAACCATCTTCTCCGCCGCTGTCTGCAGGTACTGGCGCTTCAACGAGCAGTCCCGCTTGGCTGACCGAGGCTACCCGAAACCCATCAGCGTCTGGGGAGCGTCAGTGCCCTCCTCTCCCAAGGGGGCCTTCCTCAGCGATGATGGAGGTGGGCTGAGACAAGGAGAGAGCTTTTTGTGGGCGTGTGTGGGTGTGTGTGTGTGTGTGTGTGTGTGTGTGTGTGTGTGTGTTAAAAAAAGGGCTAGGAGAGGCTAGAGCCGACAGACAGGCCTGAAACAATGAATCAGGGTGTGGTCCACGTTCATCAGGAGAGAGAGGGGAGAGGGGGGGCGTGTGTGAGAATTGGTGTCTACACATGAAATGCTCTTTGCTTTGCCGTACTTGGTTGGAATAAAAATACAGAGGAGGGATGCAATCTCCAAGCAGTAGACATTTTTTTTCATTTATACAACAAATTTCTTTGGATATTAAACAAGTCGGAGTACATTTTTTAAGCTATTATGGAAATATTCTGACATTTCAAGAAATATAAAATGGTTTCATTTCTTTCTTGCGGAATTGAGATGATTGAGACCAAGATTGACATCCTTTTTTTTTTTAATCGCAACCCTAGACAGGAGTTAAGAAAATATCCAAATATTCCTTCACATTGAATGTCTTTATACTGGTTGACCCCTTCTGCTCTCCATGCCTCCTCCAGCCTACACCTTCTTCTACAAGGGTTCCAAGTACTGGAAGTTTGACAACCACCGCATGAAGAGCGAGCCGGGCTACCCCAAGTCCATCCTGAGAGACTTCATGGGCTGCAGCGTGGACCTGGACCCAGACAGAGACACGGACACAGACTCCGGACGCAAATACCCAGACTTGAACCGCCCGCCGTTCAACCCGGACGCAGACGGACGCGACGGCGACAAGGGCAAAGACCGGGAGGGGACGGACAACGGCGGGACGGACAAGGGCACGGGCAAAGGGTCGGATGGCGACAAAGACGAAGACTACCGCGAGGGTCGCGAGGAAGACACCAACGAGGTGGACGTGGTGCTGAAGGTGGACGACAGCGAGGAGCGGACCATGAACATCCTGATGGTGACCATCCCGCTGATCCTGGTGCTGTGCATCCTGGGACTGATCTACGCCATCATCAACACGCTGCAGAGCAAAGGGGCGCCGCGGCTGCTGGTGCACTGCAAGCGCTCGCTACAGGACTGGGTCTGACCCCTGACATTAAGGGACACTGAACTATGAACCTAAAGTAGGACCTTTGACACCGCCCTCCTCTAATCCAAGCCTCTCCCCAGCTATCCATCTGTCTACAGTCTCTGTGCTCAGTGGCTCCCACAATTTAGTAGATGTGATAGTAGATCCGATATCATACTCTCTCACACACACACACACACACACACACACACACACACACACACACACACACACACACACACACACAAACACACACTGAAACCTCCTCCTGTCTCCCATGGTGCTCTACAATGCTTTGACTGTAGCCTATTTATATGAGAGAAGTTTGCACATAGTTTTTTTTTCTTAATGTTTTGGTTCATTTTGGGTGACTTTATGTTGTTGTTATTATTATTTCTAAACCAGGAAGAGCGTTCTATTCTCTCTCCCATCTCTGCACCGCCTTCCTCCTTCCCCTAATAAGGGTTAGAAACAAGAGAGCGATTTGAAGACGGACCATTAGGGTTCGGTCGCGTTCCTTCCCTTTCAACATCATCATCTTCTTCTTCATCATCTCGCTCCATATCTTCCCTTTGCTCTGCAGTACAGTCACACAGTGGGAGGTGAGTCAGAGAGAAACAGGGTTAAGTTACAACAGATATTTCATTGCCGTCTGCAGTGAGAGGTATTTTGAGGCCTGCCTATTATCCGCCCGTCAACTCCCTCTGACAGAGACTGGGCTGGGGGGGGAACTCTGAATTTTGGATCAGAGTATTGTTTGTAGTCATACAGGTACCGCTTTGGTTTTAAAGGATAATTCTAGTTTATTACAACTTCAATCTAAATTTTAATGGTATTTTAATAGTAATAATAACACTGGACTCATCAAGTTAATTGCTGAGCTCTGGGAATTAAATTCAATTCAATTTTAAGATATAGTGTCAAATCATAACAGTTATCTCAGGACACTTTACAGATAGAGAGGATCTAGACCAAACTATAATTTACAGAGATCTAACAAAAAATGAAGAGAGACAACAACAAGCGCACATTAACACAGGCATGCACAAGAGGCCCAATGCTATAGGCACCTGACGTTAAATGAACAAAGGCTTCGCAAAAATGGCCCATGCTATTAGAAAAAAACTCCCAAAAAGAGGTTCTGTGGTCCTTCTCGTTTGCTCGATACAATCGCTTGAATTAGCCCGGATGCCAGCTGAACTTAGCCCCGCCCACAACATTTGAGGTCAGGAAGTTGGGACTGGACTAGATCCCTTGTGGAGCAACTATGCTCTTATAAGAGCTGGTAGGACCAATCAAATAGTCAGGGAGGGCTTTATTTGTTGATGGACAGATGATCAACAGTAACGTAATGATGAACGCGAGCGGACCGGGGGGGCTGCGCCCGCCCATGTCGCTCTGCACGTGCACATATGATGGTTCCCCCAAGGTCCTGTAGTTGTAGTTATAGATATCACTAATGGTTGTAGTTCACCATGTGTTCTATTAATACATCCAAGGTATTATCTTATGATACAGCCGAGGGATGTATTCTGTAAAGCCTGTAACGTGGGTGTAACGTTATCAGCGTTTTCTAAACTGCCGGGGCTATCGGCTAGTAGCTACCGTAGCTGACATCAGCGGTAGCTAGCAGTTGAATTCTGATGACAACTATGCGTCTCTCAACATACGTCACATACTCCGATGCTCTGATTGGTTGCGGGTCTATTCCGTTGAGTGCAGAAGCATTTTAGGATGAATCATGCCCCACAATCAGACCAGTGGAGCAATATAGGACTCATATTCTGACTAGAATCTGAGTATGACAACGTCAGGCTAGGCTGGATCCTTCCTCTAGCACACAGCTATCAATACGTAGAGCAAACTAGACCCTCTGTCCTTAGACCCTCGATTTGCATAAGCAAAAACTCCCCCCCAAAATCTTTGATGAAGGAAAAAATTGCAAAGCCAGGGTAGCTTTTTAATAGTGTTTACGGTCTTTAAGACAATTACAATGTTGTAGTAATAGATAGAAATTGTTCCAAGATGTAATAAATAATAATTATCCTTTAAATTCAGACTACATATGCCTTGTTTTCCTTCTTTAACATATGCTCACATAGTTGGACAATAGGTCTACCTTCTCTTTTCCTTATTTTGAAACCATTTAAAAACCTCTTTGGCCGACAGGACTTTAAAAGGGAATCTCTTCCCTTAACTTTCATTTGTGTGGCTTCCTTTCTGTCAACAACAAGACAATGTCTTTCTGCAAGAGAGGAGACCGACTAATGGTTGATTTAAAAATGTCACCTCACTGTGAAATAACACAGGAGAAGGGGCATTCATTGCACATCATTGTGTGTGTGCGCGTGTGTGTGTGTGTGTGTGTGCGTGTCTGAGACATAATACAAAGCAAAGCCATGGCCTTTAACATAGGAACAGGATGTAACACTACAAATGTAACAGCAGTCGCAGGGGGCAGTGAATGCACCACGTAGTTTCTAATGGACCTTTTACTGCTAGTGTTTTGTTCAAAAGGACAATTTGAGGAACTTGACAGAGGACCTGGGGTCTGTCTGTTGTAAATATAATGTATCTGGAAGCACCGGGGGGGGGGGCTCAGGCCATGCAGACTCATGTGCACACAGACTAATCCTCTTCATTAAAAAACAGCAGGTGTGTGCAAATGCTGTTAACCCCCGCAACCCCTAAAACTCCCAAAACACTCTCCACTCCACTTTCATCTCGCAAGATCAGAGATGGGACGAAGGGTGTGTGGGCACAGAAAAAAGTCCATCTTAACTACTCATTATGTCACTATTTCAAAAGTGTTTGATGTATTGTTTCGGCTGTTCCTGCCAAGCATTGATTTCCATTCATTTTGTCGGGAGTGAAAAATCACACAAATTATTAAAATGCTAAAATAATTCACTTGGATGGATCATACAACTCGGCTACAAGGCAAGTTTTGCCAAACTTTTAGAGTTTGCTTGAGTTTCCTGATTTTTACACCGTACAGAAGTGAATGGAAACTAATGGCTGCCATGGAAACATACATTGAAAAAACAACGTTTAACTAAGAGTAAAACTATTCAACAAAGAGAAGATCATTTCCCTTGACCCATGTGAATACATTTTCAATGTGACATTCATTATTGTGACATTAACCCATATTATTACGGAATAGAAGATATTTAAGATGTGTGGCGGCAATGGAAAATGTGGAATGATCCAACCATCGCTGGTTTTTAAATAAGAAGTTTGAGTTTTAAATGAGGAAACGAGAGAGAGTGTAGAAGTGGACGACTTTACAGTGCAACTTCACATATGGATGGAGGGAAGGCTTATCTGAAGGAGCATTTGGAAGTGAGCTGCCAACCTGACCAGAGGGGGCTTAGCTCAGCCGGCTCATGTTACAGAGATGGGGGCGGGAGGGGGGTGGGGGGGGTGAAGAGAGAGACTGAATTTCTTGTTGCTCAGACAAGGGAGGGGGGAGGGAGGTTGACCCCTGATTTGCTAAGCTTGGATCTCAGGAATAAGGAGGGTGTAGCAGGATAGGGAGAGAGAGGGAGAGAGAGAGAGAGAGAGAGAGAGAGACCTTTGATGGCTCTATCCCACTGGCAGTAGCTCCTTACCCAAATTCTCCTGCTAGCTCAACAATACCTCTACATCCGAGAGGAAACTTTAGCCTACAAGACAGATCCTTTTCAGCAATACTTGCTGTATGTGCTTCCCTTGTAACCAGTCACATGCAACTAAGTACATTTACTCAAGTAAGATACAAGTACAAATTTGAGGTAATTGTGCTTTTCTTGAGTCTTAACTTTTCACGCCACTTTCTACTTCTACTCGGCTCCATTTTAGAGAGAAATGGTCTACTTTTTACTCCACTACATTCATCTGACGGCTTTAGGTACTAGTTGCTTGGACCCCGTCGTAACTGCTCGGAGTTCTAGTTACTTTACATAACACATGCAGTTTAAAGAATGCAATGTATTATTATTATTATTATTATTATAAATTAAACTAGCCAACAATATAACCGCCTACAGTGTAATACAGCTGACGATGAGGAGAAGTGAAGGATCTCGATACTTCTTCCAGTCGGGCTGCACGTCGACAGACGGTACCGATACACAACACAGCTGTTCTGTGACTTCCCCTCTGCGAGGTGCAGACAGGTGGAGGTGAGACACCCCCGCAGACAGGGGTCGAGATAACAGGACACTTAACTGGAAGGAAGAAAAGGAGGAACATAATAAGCCGTCACCAGACGTCTGGAGATTGATCTGTGGCCAGTCAATAGCTGTTGCCAGGAAACGGTGTCCCGTGTCCATCGCTCACCTCCTCACCATCAGGGGTGGGGGTGGTGGTGGGGATGGGGGTGGGGGTTTGGCGGACGTAGCTAATCAGTGTTAAAAGCCCCCCCACCTCTTCTGCTCTCTCCTCTCTTGTCCTGTCCTGTCCTTCCATTGGTCCTCCAGGCACATCAGTGCTCAGACAGCCCAGTGTCTGGACAGGATTTAGAAAATGTCGACTCATGGCACTCGACACAGCATTGTGTACGGAGTTCTCGTTTGTCGACCCTCCTTTTCTCCTCCGTGACTCCCACATAGCAATCCCACTGGGAGTCAACCACTTCAAAAGCTTAAGTAACCACTCAGAAGTTGAAAAAAAAAGGTCTACTGGACCTGCCTTTTTCGCTTTACGTGAAATGATTGAGCAGCTTGAAAGATTCTCTGTGGGGGGGGGGGCACTGACAGGGATTTGTTGTCTTAGGACAGGAAGCAGAAGAGAAAAATATTGAAACGCCAGGATGGAAAGCTGTCCGCGCTGATTCATGCCTGTTTAGTGTGTGTGTTGCGTGTGTGTGTATGTGTGTGTGTCGAGGTGTTTAGTTAATCAGCTCTACTCTCCATAAGCGAAGGCCGGTTCCCTGACTGTAAATCTCCCACACTCTCTCTCTCACCCCCCCCCCTCCACACACTCAGCCCAGCCCTGCCCCTAAGCCCGAGGGGATCATAATAACAACAATGGCCTTCTCTCTCTCTTTCTCTCTCCCTCAGAAACACACACTCTTTTTCTCCTCCCCCTATTTTCACTCTCCCTAATACACATACACACACACATTATTGTCTTCCCCAACCTCACCTTCCTCCTCCCCCTCCTTATAAAACTAGTCCAGGCCAAGGTCCAGCCTCACACAGGACAGCCTTGTTTTAGATCCGCTAACATCTAATAATGTGGAAGGCTTGTATCTGAGTCATGTGATGTTAACACGGCCCTGTTCCTGTCCGAGTGCGTTGCCTTGATGGAACGTTTAGGTGAGGTCAGGGCGTCGCTGAGCTCGTCTGAGCTTTCATCTCTCTCAGGATGTGTTTCTGGAAACACCGCATGTTAAGCGTTCCTTGTTCAGCCCTGTGGTTTTGGCTTTTTTTTGTCCTTTATTTTAATGAACATCTGTTTAAAAATCGCCACAATCACTCACAAGGCATGTGTGCTCCTAGTGTTTTAGCTTCCTAATAACAGCAAGCTTCGAAAATCATTGCATCATCCCTGTTCAAAGTAGAAAAGCAGATCAGGAAATACCTTAATGAACAGGACAAAGGAAAAGAAAAAGATCCGTCCAATGTGACCTGCAGTGCGACTGGGTTCTGTTTCGGTTCCACTTGGGTCAACCTTGTCGCTTATGATGGCTGAAACCCAAAAGGTTTGTGGGTTGTCCACATGCTTCTCTCTTTTTTTTCCCCCAGAGTGCATCTCACCTTGAATTGACCCCCATCCACTCTGAAACCACTCCTTTTAGCACCACTCGGCTAACTCAACTGCACACAGGGGGGATGAGACAGAAAAGATGGCCGACAAATGACTTTTCAGCAGCTGTGTCGTGGCTTCGGCCCGGGATGAATGCATCGGATCAGCTCTCATGGTGCTCTACACAGACGTTGGAACACTGCTTTCATCCACTAGCCGCAGCTACAGTAGAGAGTAGATTTGGATGGATTCAGATATTTCTTACACTGACCGTCAGTAGTGGAACCCAGCATCTCACCCTCGCCTCTCTCTCATTACTACCTGAGTAATGGTTCAGTGACTTTGGGAAAAGAAACCTAACCATCACCCTTGACTGGGATACAAAGAAATACAAAAAAAAAAGAAAGCAGCAGTCAATAAAAAAACACCTGAGGTTATTGTTTATCTTTGAGAATTGTCTTATTTCGATTTGATTTTGTGCATTTTTCTCTCTCCAAACTTGACAGGATGTTTTTTGTTAATAACATTCCAATTGATTGGTTGTTAGTGGGGTTTCTTTTCTGTAGAAAATGTAAGATTTTATACGTTTGTGTTGTTGTGTGTTCACCTCTAGTTGAGTGTGTTAACAAGCCATGCTGGACATGTACACATTAAAAATTGCTCTAAAAATATGTATTTTGTAATCTTTTTATGCAGCGACTTGCGCAGTGCTATGCTGTCTGAACTATCTGGAGAGAATGAGAGAATTACAATTCTGCAAACACACACACATAAACAGCACACCACACACACCCTGCGTTCTCTTCCTGCAGTGAGGTCACCGTCCGTAGGGCCTTGCTTCCTGTCTCACACGGGACCGGCAGCAGGGCGGTCTTATGAAGCACGGGAGGTGGGGAGAGAGGGCTCTGGCTGGTTGCCAGGAAGCCAAATGAGCAAGGAGGAAGCAGCTTGTAGAGCAAAGAAACTGACAGAGCAATGGTGTCATCACACAGAGAGGAAATCCATTGTTCACAGCACCGCAGGGCTTTTTATTTTGGGGGATGGATTTTATCCAACCACCAAAATTACACGACAGAAACTGACGGCTGCTTTTAATGAGGTGTTTTTGGGACTTAGACTAAGTTTTCACCACAGACCAAAAGTAAAGCAACACCTTCTCACATCCTGTCGCAGGCGTAATTGACACCAAATGAGTTACTTTGTCTTCATCTGTGTCTTCGTGATTAATTAATGGAGGAGCGTCTGAGGGCTGCAAGCTTTTCGAATGAAAAGGCATTCATCACTGGGATGAGATAAAGAAAACAAGACATGCTAGGGACATGTCTGAAGGGGGGACAGTGTCTTTCTGTGTGTCTGACACATTTTTACAGAGTCCGTTCAGATGACAATGGTCCCCAGAGAAACAAATCCTAACTTAAAGGATATACATATTGTCAACAGATCCCATGAAAATACAAAAAAACAACTATCCATTAGTCCATTTCTCCATACTTTGCAACTTCCCTACTCTGTTGGAGGTGAGCAGAATCATGCCCATTGGTTCCTACTGAAGTCATGAAAAAAAAGATAATAATTTAAATTCATTAAATTTCTTTTATAGAGGTTTACTCCTCGACGCAGCTGCCCTGGCTTCAACTGCGACCTGCGGCCCTGTCCTCCCTCTCTCTCTCCCCTGTCATGTCTTCAGCTGTCCCGTCAACAAAGGCCTCCAAATGCCCAAAGCTAAGAAATGTCCTAAATTGTGGGCACTGTAGTTTTTAGCAAACTTTAGTAAGTAAGTAGCCTTCAGTTGAAGGTGTGTATGGGAATTACCCAAAATCAGCTCCATGAATGAACGTGAATGGGTTCTTAACCCTCCTCTTGTCCTGGGGTCCCATTTGACCCGTTTTCAAAAGTTTTTGAATCTGAAATGTGGAATTCTTTAATCCGAATTGTCCAAATATTACATGGATGGTTCCATATAATGCCTCCAACAAGTTAAACAAAGGATCAGTTCACTACTTTGTCTTATCTTTCCCCAAAAAACTTGACAAAAGACAAAAATAATAATATCATTTCATTTTAACGAGGAAAATAGTTTAAAACTAGTGGTAATACAGTATATTGGTGTTAGGGATGTGCACAGTATACTGATGGTAGTGCTACAAAAATGAATAAAATGTTGAATAAAAGCATCAAAAAGTGATTAAAAAGTATCTCAAAAGCTTAAAAAAAAGTTGATTTTCAGTTTTGACCTGGGAGGACAACACAAGGGTTAATAGTTGTTTGTAATAACGGGACGGTTGAGGACACATGCAGGACACAAACCCCACTCTCCTGGGTGAAAGTCCTATGTTTGACCCATCCGCCCCCCCCCCCCCCCCCCCCGGTCAACGTCCCCACGCAGAACTTGCCCCTTACATAACAGTTGCTACACCTACAGTACGTCTAGATGCTGCTCTCCCAGGTACGTTATACACACACGGCAAAGCTTTTTTTTCTTATTTTACGTCTTTGGAGTGAGAAAAGATGGTTAATACTACTCACATTATGCACAGTCAATGCATATTAATATGAAATATTGATAAGCCTTAATGACCATTCCGGGTGTTTTGGTTGCTACAGAGACATTTGACAAAATATCCTGGAATCCTGAGAGTGAATAACTGTCATCTAGATGAAGTGTCTGTATTTTCCAGGTCCCATATCAACTTTATTGACTTGCTTGAGAAAGCAAGTGTCTGACTCTGCTGTCACACTAGAGGAGGATGCTTACATAACTTTCCGTCTCCTAATGACCTACTTTTAGATGCGCTGTAAACCATTAACATACCTCGGTGCACTTAGTAAACAAACAACTTTAACGGAGCACGTTGTGTGTGTGCACGGTCTCTGAGTACCTTGGCCTGTCCTGCCCTGTGTTTACATGCTTCTAATGCTTTCCTGCTGTGTAAGTCGGGTCTGGGTCTGACCAGGTTCACTGCTTGTTAAATCTATCTGCTACAGTTATCACCAGGTACACCCTGTGGAGCACCATAATTACTTGCAGTCATCTCTTTTTACTCCGGATAAAAAATAAACTCACTTTAAGCCCTACAACACACACAGAAGGGAATGCACACGCACACACACAGACACAAATACCGTTAATCACTTGCAGCTACAGCTAATGACTCAGCTGCAAATGCCTAAAGGTGGTGAAGCTGCTCCACCTGTTTAAGAATACTTTTACAGTAATACACCTGTTGGGCCTCCTGAGGGCTGCATGCTAACACGTCTGTTAAGAGTTTAGCATAAATAAAAAAAAAAGGACATTTCAGGCAAAGAAGAAGTCCCTATGAAAGTGACTATCGAGTCACAAACTGTCAACTATGAGTCAACTCTCGAATCAATGTCAATGTCAATTTTATTTCTGTAGCACATTTAAAAACAGTTGACCAAAGTGCTGAACAGCGCCGATGTCAAATTCATAAATAAGTGTAAAAATTACTACAAATTAAGTGAATCACAAGGAAACAAGACACTGTAAAACATCAGAAACCAGGTTAACGAAGGTTAAAAAATGCTGAAAACAAGTGCGCCCAGAAAGAGTCCCCAGTGTTCGAGTCTTAGTCCAAGTCCTAGTCACCAAAGAAGAGTCTGAGTCGAGTAACTTGGACTGGAGTGCAGGACTCGAGTACTACATCCCTGCCTCTTTCATATCAAAGTAGTCAGAAACATGAAAGAACTTCTGAGTCCCATTTCATGAATGCTCAAATCTAGTTTCAGAAATCCTTGAGTCTGAGTCATCGAAAGTCTGAACCCAAAGTCCAAGTCGTATCACAAGTCCAGAGAATAGTGACTTGAGATGGACTTGCTAAACATGAGCATGTTAGCATGGTGACATTAGCATTTAGCTGAAAGTCTACCTACAGCGTGCATCTCCTCAGATCCAGTAATGTGGCTGCAGACTCTTACTTAGTCTTGTTCAAATATTCTGAGCGACACGAATGAAATCCCCTTCACCTCCGCTGCGATTGACAGCTGGATTAACCTAGTAAAATACAACCTCGGTTAAGATTATTGGAGTTAATTGACTCTTTAAATCTTTAATCCCTAGACCATGGTCCCACTTTTTCCACTTTCCCCAAAAAATGATGGATCCGTTTTCTTCAGCTTATCTGGGGCTGGGTTGGCGTCAGAAGGCTAAGGTATTCCAGACGTCCCTCTCCCCAGCTCCTCCTGGGGATCCCGAGCCTACACAATCTCGCCGGTGTGTTCTGTATCTGTCCCAGGGTCCCGAGGCAGTTGGACGTGCCTTGAAGACTTCTAAAGTGAGGCACCCAGGAGGCTTCCTTAACAAATGCCCGAGCCTGAGCTTCTCAACCTATCTCTTTGGGAACCACATTAATGAAAATTGAATTTTGGAAAGTAAAAAGTCGGAAAATGATGTCGTACAGCATGCATTGTGAGGCAATTTGGGGACTTGTAAAAATGATTGCACGACCTGTAGTAGAGAGAAGTAAGTGTCAAATAAATCCAAAGGACTCCAATGTTCTTTTATGGTACTTTTTATCGGTGTGACATAACTCATCTAGACTAGCAGATTAGATAGATGAAACTTTAGTAAGTGCTGGGGGTGATCTGAGGAGCAGATAATGGTCTACAGCAAGAAAAATAGCAAACGAGCATATGTGCTTTCAGAGAATAAAGCATCTAGGATGTAAATAATTACATCCAAGACAAAGAATAGAAGATATGACAAAAATGAACACAGTGTGTTTTAATTTGAACCTAATTGAAGGTAACAGAAACCCGCCTCATGATGTTTTCTGGTGTGTGTGATGTAAAAATTCCTCACTATAAAAGCAAAGTTTCCATTTGCTTTTCTCATCTGTGTCACATCCCCCTTTCCCTCCTTCACTTTTATTGTTTCCCAGTGAGGTAATGTTCAGCTAACATATGGAGCATTTAAATGTAGGGCTTGGTCCAGTGTGTTTTGGTGCTAGCTTTGGCACGCATTACCACAGCACGGTGTGTGGATGCATGCTACTGCAGGGCGGCATGGCTTTACTGGTGGGATTGCATGAGTCTGGGTCAGTGCCCCCGATGCTTGTAAAATGCTGTGTATGTCATAGCTACAGTAACACTTGCTGTGCCAGGATGAAACGGGGAAGTATGCACAGCAAATAATTTATTAAGCAAGTCATTTATTAAGAATAACTCAATTAAAGAAGCATGAGCGGTGAAATAAGCAGTCGGTGGGAAAGTGTGGGTGCTATGAAGCTGTAAGTGCTGACCTGGAAGACTACATGTAGCATGAACAGAATCAAACTAAACAACACTGGGTGCCTGGAAGCCACCAGGAGCCTTCCAGGAGGGACAAAACAAGCCATCCTTGAAGCAAATCGATTTATGTAGACCCCCAGCAGGTTGAGGCCAATCCTTTAATGAGGTGGGATTAAATTATCAGAGGAAGGACGCGGAAGAGGGAAGCAGAGACAGGTACTTTCATTCATACAGTTATGGAGACGTTTATGTGAAGCAAATGGTCTTTGTGGTTTTCATCATCAGAAATATCCCTCAAATCTTAAGGAAACTCGTACAAAATGTCACTGTTTCTCCCAAAGTTGTTGTGATTTTTTTTTTTTCATCTGGAGCAGACTTTATTGTCAGCCCTTCAACTTCACACCTAGAAGATTAACTGTCTGGAGGCCTGTGTCTGTTCAGCTGCTTACCCGGTCCTGCTCCTTCTTTCTGGGGAGACACCAAGTGGACTGGCCTACAAACCTATCAAGGGACAGTTTTACCTCCAAACTCAACAGTGACAACAACATAAAATCATCGTCAAATCATTAACATTATGGAAAAAAAAATGACTTTCCAGCTAAGAGTAAGAACACATGTTTTCATTTCATTATTGGAAGGATGATTTATGGCGGTGGAAATAGAGTATGGCCTAAGTGATGTAAATGTTCACACATACAGGATTTGTACTTGGTGATTTATGGTAAACATCTGTAAGTATTTCTTTATTGTTTTCTTTTATTTTTATATCTGTGACTGAGCAAAATATGTTATGCACAAAAAAAAACAATAAAGATGAAAAAGGAATCATCTTCAAATCACGGTGATCATGTCTGGCTGGAAAAAGCCGCATACAAATTAGAATTTATTTTATTAAAAAATAGAAAGCCTCCGAGCGGTCGCAAGCTTTACTTCTCCAGCTTTACACCCAGCATCATCATCAGATTAAAAAAAAATCGATGTGGAAATAAGTTTGATTACCTTTGTATCAGGGTAGTCAGACAGTAGTGTTACCTTAAAGTCATATTTCTATGCCATTCCTCAAATAGATAGCTAGATAGCTAGATCTTTATTGTCATTGTATGCAGTACAATGAAAGGATGTTAGATCAAAATAGCAGCGGAGAGTAAAAATTAAAAAAAAAAATACACAAGCATATTCTCACCCAAGCACATCTCGCACATACACATTCATTCCATGATCTCAATAAATACATAGAAAACAGTAAACACAGCAGTTATTGCACAGAGTCCGATTGCAAGGGATGTGTGTCTGCTTACATGTGTGTATGTGTGAATGTGTGTGTGATTTCTGTAATATGTTCACAGCTCTGGGGAAGAAGCTGTTCCCGAGTCTGTTGTGTGTGTGCCGGGGGTTCTCAGTCTGCCTGAGGGGAGGGTTGTGAACCTGTCCTGCCTGATGTTTGTGGCCCATGTGAGAAGACGACGACCCGTGAGTAGGCCAATTGCCACTGCTTGATGTAATTACTGCAATTTAGCCAAATATGAAATCAAAATTGAGATTTTTACATAGCATGCACCTGTGTGAAATCAAAAAATCCAACCCCTGTGTGCTTGACCCGGTGGAGAGATGTCCAGCCCACTCAGTGGCTCAGGAAGCCCAGCTGGCACCCCAGAATGGAACCACAAACAACACCTGGATGTACTCACTAATCCCATCTGGACACACAAACATGCGAAGAATGCATTAATTAACATGTACAGGTGTGGAGTGCAGACAAATGCACCAGTACCTTGGAAACACACACACACACTCAAACACGCAGAGTCCGATGCCAGGTCCGGGCATGGCCTTTCTGTGTGGAGTTTGCATGTTCTCTCCTTATTTGCGTGGGTTTCCTCTGGCTGATCCTGTTTCATCCTACCATAACAACATTTACGCTAGGTAACTAGGACTACGGTTGAAAATTAGCACGCTGGCTAATACTGGCTCATTCACAGAAATGTTGATTAATGTGCATTGTCCTCATAAAGAAAAACTAAATTAGAATACATGCAAATTACACTGAATAACATACAACTTAGCTTTATGTACGAATGGTTAATGACAACATCCTGATGCTGTATGTGTTCATGTGATAGTGTGGATTTGTGTGGAAGACTGATCCTGTTGCTCCAGAAAACCTCCACAGTTAGCCCGTCTCCCTTTTCTTGAGAGAAAGTTCTGACCTCGGCAGCTGAATCTGAAAGACAAGCAGACTCTTCACTTCCCACAATCCCTTGTGCTATATACCTTTGACATCCACGGACCCAGGAGAGACGAGACATAGAAGCAGGAGAAGTGTTCTCAAAATGAATCCAGTCTTGTGTCTGTGAAGCTAGTGTGTTAAGTATTAGGAAAATTAAGAAGGCAACGCAGTCTTTTTAAAAGACTCATTTCAAAATAATTTTAAAATTGCATGATTAAATTATGTTTTTTTTTAATGAAACTGTAAGGGTAAAATCCATTGCCTTTGCCACGAGACTTTTTGGTTATTACACCATTACATCACAGTATCCTAGATGAACCCAAAAATTCTCAACATCCCTTACCCTGGGGGGGACATTTGCAGGCTATAAATATGAGATATTCAACTCTCTACATTCAGCTCACGCATCAAAGTCTACAGGGAAATCGCTCAACAGTCATGGGAAGACTTACCTGGTCCTCATGTTCTCCTGACTTTATATTACCCACTCTAAACTTTTATCACATCCTACATCAACTCTCTGCAACGGTCGATGTGTAGCGCTGTGCAATGGCGTGCACTACAAACCTGAGACTACAAAGAGAACCCAGATGAGGTGGTGAGATTTAATGCAAACCTGCTGTGTCTGTATATTTTATTATGATATGTAGTTCCCCCATCTGTACAATAAAAGCTGTATCTGTGTGAGTGTGTGTTTACACTCTAACGGGCATGCATTAGAATGTACACGCAGATAAATCCTGCAAAGAGTCTGGTTTCACGCTGATGTTAAACCTATTATCCTAACAACGGCCAAGAAAGCTCATAACATTACCGGATGTAATAAAGTTAATGAGCAAAACATCACAAGGGACACATGGAGCGTGTATCTGTAGCCGTGTGTGTGTGTGTGTGTGTGTGAGTGATTGCAGTCAGGGCAATTGATGAAGATGACCTCTTTGTTTGTGTCAGAGATCACTGTCTTTAGTTCACATCCATGACACAATTGTGTGGCATTTGTTAGACCTTGTCTGACGTCATGATGGCCATTTTGCCCGATGACATGGTAGTGTTGAATCAATGTCCCTGTTTTTAGTCCAATCAAGTTTGGGGTATTTGAATCCAGTGTGCAGAAACTTTTCCTTCATTGAATCTGTTATCTTGCACCTAGCTGCTCTAAACATAGCACATTCCACCTTTGTGCATCTTGACTGCTGCCTTACCACAGTTGCTGTTTTGCAGGCAGCCAGCCTCCGCCAAAAATAGGACTATGTTTGAAAGATGTGATGGGGGCTGTGACACCTACCTCACCTGGTTAGGTTTAATTGCACTGGAGTTGGTTCTCCCCCTTGGTGCGGTTGGTGTGGGCGGGTGTGAATGCAGCAGTCACACTCGGATGTGCACCACCTCCTGAGTGGTTGGTTTTTGGTGAGAACTTGACTGGTCTTGTCACTATGGAACCTGTGTGGACACCAGGAAGACTAACTGCTGCAATGCAAAAGCTAACGGGGATCTTAAAAAACAAAAACTCTATATTAACTAAAACAATAAAAGGTCTTAAAAGTAGAACCTGTTACAGTGCCACGCTACAAAACATAACCCCCAGATAAGCTAAAATTGTGATGTGAACGTGAGAATGTTGGTGCCCTTGGGTGTCTGGGGCCGTGGGGCTGGGCTACCAACTGGTTAGTCCGGATCACCGGAAGCGTATTTCCAGTATAATTGTTTGACATGGTTGCGCTTCCGCTTTCTGTGTTTTGCTGTTGTCAAACTTCGAGTGAGTAAGCTATACGATGAAAATGGCTTTTAGTTTTTAAGAATTCATTTGGATCGTGCAACGAGGCGGCTCTGCTTTCTTCTTTTGGTGAACGGTTGAAAAGATTTACAAAGAATATGTTTGCGACATGTCCTCTCTAACTGGGATGTTTTGGGACCGGTTGGTGGGATTGCTGTGGGCAAAGTAAACATGGAGACACGCTGATGAGTGCAAATTATTTTCAACCCTCGGTCCAGATGATTTAAATAGGTCACGTTACTGTATGGGGGGGAACAGTTTATGTAACATTGTTGTGTTAAATCTTTCTTTTGGGGGTGCACAAGGTCCTCCGCGAGAACATTTTGCAGAGCCACTGTCGCTGCGTCTGGAGCTTAGTCCCTCCCAAGACGATTGTGATTGGTTTAAAGAACCAGCCCAGAGCATTCTCCCCTTCTGTTCTATAATGTGTGTGTAGTGTAGCCGTGACTTGTGACATGTAGGCATGGCAACGCGAGACTATTGACAGAGCAATGCAGGTCAAGTGACGGATCATTTCTGCTGATGAGTAATTACAAAAGTAATATAATATATGATATAATTATAATATAATATAAGTAATATAATATATTTTCATTGGTTCTTGTCATCATGAGTAAGTAAGAATGCCAGTGGGACTGAAATGGCTGTTTGGACAGTGTGTATGTATATGATATTTGCTATGAATGTAAACAAAAGATCCAACTTAAGGAGCCATACTGTAATACACAGCCCTACGCCTGTTTAGATCCAACGTCTTTAAAATATGTTCATTTTTTGATCCATTATTAGTCTTTGTTCCTCCATGGTTACTTTCACATAGTATTTTTTTTTTAAAGGGCTTAGGCCCGTAAATGCATGCGTGCGTGTTGTTGTAAGAGTGTGATGTGTGTGTTAATTGCAGGTAATTCAGCAGGAAACACATGCTTTAAAATACACCGAGAATCTGGATCCAAGATTAGTTAAACATTCCCTAACAGATGTTAGCGTTGCACAGACACACAAACAAAGAAAGGGACACACCTACACACACACAAACCCTGATCTGGAGAAACTCTGCCCCCATCAGGGCGGGGATATCTGGAGCTGGGTTTAAAAGAGAGGCAGCGTTAGTGGGCCACACAGCAAGGGGGGAGCCCCTGGTCCAGGCTCTGGAGATGCCGTCATGTTTTCCAGGCAGCTGGAGCAGGAATGGTGAGACGGGCTACTAACTAGAAGAAAACAAACAGATGCCAAATGGAAAATGGGTTGAAAGACGCACAAGTGCATGTGTGTGTGTGTGTGTGTGTGTGAGGAAATGAGAAACTTTTACACGCCAGGTGGTTCCCCAAGTGCCGTTGCTTTAATTCTGCTTTAAGATTAAAGAAATGTAATTGGATAATTGCCAATGCATTAAAGATCACTGATGCCATTCTGGACAATGGCCCTTCATCAAGGGCACTTCCACAGGATAAATCGCTGCTCACAAGAGTTATATGAGAAGTTCAACACCAGGAGCACCCTGATTCACACAATGTCCCTAGTTCGTTCTGTACACACACAGTAATGTAAAAAAACTATTTCAATCAGGCAAACAATGTTGAAGATATGCAAAACTTTTATTAGTGTGAACATGTGAACGATATAAAAATGACAAATCTTTGGAGATTAGACTCCATTGGATAAAATATACTTTCAAGGGTTAGGGAAACCCAGACATATGCCCCGATGGAGTCTAGACACTGGTGGCGAGGTGAAGGAGCATGAAGACGGGAACCAATGCATCTAACAGCTGGAAGAAGACCCAGGGTGCTGGGAATGAAGATGACTGGAGGAAGAAGGTGGGGGGGGGGGGGGGGGGGGGGGGGGGGGGGGGGGGTCACTGAAATGACAACTGACAGCCGAAGAAGAGAAAACAGATTCAAAGCTGTGATGTCCCGCTGTGATTGGCTTGAACACATGGCCTCGAGATCAGTTTAGGATATAAGTGATAAAGTTATTATTAATTTACATACATTTGTGGGATTGAGGATGCCTGGGCCTGGGTGTTGTTTGCCACAAAACGTTAAAATTGAAAGAAACCAGCCACATCTGTGTTAACTAGTGAGCTTCAGAGGATTTAGGTGTGTTTGTGAGATCTGTAGAGAGCCAGACTGGCTGTTAATCCTCCTCTAGGCTTTGTGCTAACGTCATGTAATTGCCTCCTGGCTCCGGCTCTGTACTTACCCCCAAACACAAGACTGATACTGAGCTTGTCACCCAACTCTGGGCAAGACATCAAACAAGTTTATTCTAAACATCTCTTCTTTAAAAGTTAGTGACTTGCAATAAAAATGTATTAAAGTGCTCATATTCTGCATTTTGGCTTTTGGCTTTTGTCCTTTCCTTTTTTATCTTATGTATCTTTTTTGTGCATTTCATAGGCTTCCAAAGTGAAAAAGCCCAAAGTACCCCCCAAAGGGTCTTACCATCTCCAAAAAAAAACACAGTTCACGAACTGGTCCAAACATCTCTACTGTAGTCCGGTCTGTACTTTCATGATTGTGCGTCACTTTGTAACACACGCATTCTCTCACTCTGCTTCCGACAAGCTAGCAATATTTACTGCGCATGTGTGAACAACTCCCAACAGAAACTCCCAAAACTCCCAACAAAGATGGAACAGAAGAGAGATGTCTCACTCTGTAGCTAAAACAGAGAGCTCAACACACAGGGTGAAAAGAGGAGCTGCAGCAACGTGCAGTACAACACAAATATATGGTGTCTCCTTAAAACTAAACCACATAAACCTATTCTGTTACAACCTCTAAATACAATTATGAAGCTGAAAATGAGCAGAATATGAGCACTTTGACTTTGAAATAACTGCATTTTTCCACTGACATTTGGCATCCAATTTATCCAGAAACATGGGTACAGTAACTACAAAAGAGATCCTTGAGGAGTGTCATCCTATTTCATTCATGTGGATCATATCTACTGCTGCGTGGCACCCAAAAGCACAAAACAGCCGCCATGCACTTTCAGCATAAATAGATCCAAGGACTAACATCCTGTTTATAAGAAGCAGTGGTTGTCAGAGAATATGGTTCTATATTGAGAAACATTAGCATAAACAATACTTCCTGCTGCCATGACAGTACATTTTGGACCACAGTCTCATTTGTTAATGTGATTGTTAATGATTAAAGAAAGCTTTCTATAGGAAAGTGTGATGTTACATGTAGCTAGTTGAATTTTGCTTTTTTTCTCATTCACCTCTTTCTACAAGAATAGCTTTTAGTCTTTACACGCAGTAGTGAGACGGTGCTCACCGTCAGGCTGACAGTGATGAGAACCCTTTTCAGCTCGGGCCCCTACATCGTAGCTCCCTTTCAGCCCCATTTTCATCTTTTTTTATGGTCGAATCAGTTTTCGGCTCGCTTCATCTCCCTCTATCACTCCTGCTCATTCATCACGCTGTCGAGGCGAGTCTGATCTGTCTTCGTTTCAGCTTCTCCGTCAGATCCCGCCTGGGGCCAGAAGGATTCCTGTGATAGCGCTCTCAGAGTGAAGATATGCCTGCACTGACACACATGAAAGGAGAGGCTGTGAGTCAGCCAGACGGGGAGCGAGCATGAGAGACTTGAAGCGATTGGTCCCTGTTGGCGGTTCAGATTCAATTCGCTTGATTTAAACTGTTAAATTTAAAAGTGCAAATGACAACATCATGAAAAAACTCTTCTCTTTTATTAATGTTTTTATAGACTGGAAATGAAAGGAAATGTCTGGTTTTGAAAATTCCCATTTCCTGACTCTTAATTGAACATAAAAACATTTAAGCCTGCTTAAGAGATGTCTGTTGCAGTTTTTGACGTCAGCACCAATTGGTTATCAGTCTCTCCTCAACCCTTCTCTCTATTGGGCTAACAGCTGCTGTGCCTTTCTCTCATGTCAAAAGAAGACATGATTACGGTGCAGAGGGACAGCAGTCTGGGGTGACTCTCGCTTCTACATGGATTTCAGCCTCCGTCTCATCTCAGCCCGGGGGCAATGGCTTCAGCCTTGATGCCCCATCCTGACTGGCTGAGTGGGCTGAGTAGGTGGCTGCTTTCTATCTGCCGTCTGCCTCTACGACTTTCCAACAGACTGACAAGGTTGATAAGCAGCTAAGCGTGGCTGTTATTTGGCGTTCAGGTTTTTTTGCTTGCACTCGCCTCATTTCAATTCTACCCAAGTGTTGACTTTCTACCCACAGTCCAACCCTGAGTTAGGCCTTTAGCAAGATGCACACTTAAGGTGACAATAATAAAAAGCATGCCCTGTGTTGTTTCTATCATTATATTCAGATTCCTACTATAGTAATGTGAGATTATTCCATACAAGTGCATGTCTTTCTTGTTTCTATAATATCCCTTTCCTAGAAGCTAAATAAATACCCACTAACATTTAGCTTTGGTCTTCAGTGGGAAAGGTTACAATCAGCATTCACTCCCGGGACAAATGACTCTGCAGTAGTAGTAGAAAGGTTTTTATCAACTTCCACTCCGATCGGCAGTAATGGAAACATGAAACCTAGGTGGACGTGCTAATTTACCATCCCTTTTCCAGCGAGATGCTATGAAGTGCTTCTATCGGCCACAAAGGCAGGCCATCTTTTACTAAAGGTTATTTGGGGCATTTTAGGCCTTAGTTTGAGAGGACAGCTGAAGACATTAAAGGGGAGAGATGGAGGGGGGAGGGGGGGTGACTGGCAGCTAAGGGCTGCAGGTTGGAATCGCACCCCTGGATATAGCATTTGTTCATACACACACTCAACCAGGTGAGCTACCAGGTTTCCCCAGTTCCGTCCATCTGCGCCCAAGCAGCAAATCCGTCCCATTCGTTGGCACCGAGCTTGAAAGAGAGACTGAATGAGTAAGAGATAGAAAAAGGGACAACCTCTGAAACATTTTCACTGGCGTCACTAGCTTTCTGTGGTTTACTTACTGTTTTATGGCGTTTTTGTGACATTGAATGTGTTACACCAGAAAAAACAGACACTTGTCTACTGGCAATGTGAAGGGAGTCTATTAGGACTGTATCAATGTGCAATATGAAACAGAAGGGCGACACATCGCGACACCCACCTTCCAACTCCCAGTTATCCTTACCATCCAGATTACAGGATCCCATTGCAAGTTGCAATTTAAGCTCCTATTTTCTGCTTGTGGAGAGTTACGTGACTCATGAAACCACATTGATGAGGACCGGCGAGTTAAATCGTCCGTCTCAGAGTAGACACCAGGCAGACACGCAGCTGACAACCTGCAGGTGGAGGTGCTGGAGACGGACTCGGACATACACGCCGCGGGCTGAGGTGGACTTGTGTCAGTCCCGCAAACGGTTTCAGGAGAGTGGCTGCATGTGTCGACAATGTCCGAAACATCAACACCGGTACAAGCCTACAGCTGTCCGAGGAGTAGGAGTGCCAGAACCTCTGTTTCTTGTACGTTGTATTGAAAGGCCGGCTGCCAAAAACGGCACCTTACTTGCTAATTTATTAGCCTGAGTTAAACGCTAGCTACCAGTAAACAGAAGGTAGTTTACGTGTTTGTGTGTCGGCCCCGGCGGAAAGTGCTAATTTCAGACCCTGCACATGCTCAAAATCATCTCCACAGTGGAGTTTAGTGCAGTTGGTTTTTCAACAGTATTGTTCTAGCTTTGGCTATTTATTTATTTCACTTGGGTATGTGTTAATATTGTATACTTTGGTGATGGTGTTAGAGGTTTTTCAAAAAGAATCAAGGTTTGTATTGAATCGTGGGTCAAAAGTTGTGACACAAACCGAATCGTGGGTTTGGTGTATCGTTACAGCCGAAGAGTCTATCCTCTATTTTTATTGCGTGTACACACTAATTTTGGTGGAGCAAGGGTAATAGTGGGTTCACATACAGTATGTATTCAAATAGAGAGTGGAGAAGTGGAGTATGCTAGTGCACAGAAAAACACAGTGGTATTACCAGTGTTACCATGGTATGCCATGGATATGCAATGTTATTTTCAATGGGTAAGAGTATGCTTGTTTCGCTTCTATTGTTTTTAACAGCTGTAAACCATTACGCTGAGTCTGGGGTCACCAACAACATTCAATGCCATATTTTAGGCTGTACAATATTACTAAACACTTCTGTTTTCACAAATCTCTGCTCTAAAAATCCATCTCAACCCTCTCTGTTATGAAGGCTTCAGTATGTTTCATTTAGAGTTTGTATTACATTTTGCGCCACAACTGCAACTACCCTTTGGGAGTTGCAACAATTCAGGATTGTTATTGTGAGATTTTTCAGAGACTGGGATGGAGTGACTAAATTAATAAATGTGCAAGCAAAAGGCATCGTCAAACTACCACATACATCTCAATTCACAGAAGGCATGCTCACTTAATATGCAATCTGATGAAACGGTACATTCTGAATCAGACCCTTGCTGAATGACTTGCTGAATGTGTGTCTGGCCCGCTGGCTGCTGTCTGGTTTAATGGCAGCATTGTCCTCGCACGGTGACCAATCAAAATCTCATCTTTGAGATCGATAACTATGTTGCTAGCAGAGACGGGGGACAGTTACAGTAGAGGGGAAAACAATTCCATAAGCTGTACATTAAACGCCTGAGGCAGTCCAGCCGGAAACCTGAAAACATGATGAAGCTTTGACAAAGAAATGAGCTGTGGGTTTAGTTTTAGTTTACTGAATCGCACAATGATTGTGGACTAAATCCAGACTGGGCTTTGTTTATTATGCATGCAATGAAGCGTCAGTACCTGAGTTAGGCTTAGGTAGCTCCTATCTTCTTAATCCTTGTGCTGTCTTCCCATTGACCATTCAACTTTAATTTTTCTGGGTATGAATTTAAAATTAAAACTATTTGGTTATTTCTTCTCGACGCTTTGGTCGCTGACGTTTTTGTCACTTTTTCCAATGTTTATATCCATTGCTTTCTGCGCTTTTTGATGTTTTTGTGTTTTTTTTCCAACATTTTTGAAGCTTTTGGGGATTTTTTTCCACTTTTTTAGCGTTTTTTAATCATTTTTTTCCCAACGCTTTAAAATTGATTTAAAACAAATGTAATGAAAGTAGTGTACTGATCGTTTATTTTACTTGTTATGAGCGTTGTAGGGAACCATCCTCCTTATTCTTTTATTTTTGACAATTTGGTTGAAAGAAACCCAAATTTCTGAAATAGAAACCTTTTAAAAATGGGCCGAATTTGACCCGAGGACAACAGGAGGGTTAAGTAATGCTTGAAGGAAAAGATTGTTGGGACAAAAGGCTATTTTGCGTGCAAAGTAGAGAGAAGCAGTTAGCCTGACTCACAAAATATCCCCCGACTGTACCTTGATAGCTATGTAACTGTGACAAAACCAAACTCTGTTACTGGTATCTCTATGCCATCTACATTTAATTGTGACAACTAAATAAGACCTCCACAATAAGTCAGACTAAAAGTGAAACGTAGAAGCCTTCAAAACAGAGAAGGATGAGGTTTTTAGAGCAGCGATGTGTCAGAAACGAGAAGAGAACACATGCAGAAGTCTGGTGAGACTGCTAAATACTGCAGAAATGAGAGTTGGCTTTTTAGAGTTAGAGTTCAACCTTTTAGCTGAAATGTATTTAGCAACAACATTATGAACCTCTGCAGAAATATCGCCATTTATTATATTACAATATCTGTTCAAATGAGACTCAAAATCCTTAAAAACAATAATGCAATTGTGTTCCCATTCAAGGTTGTTAAATAATTTAATTTATCTATCATCAGTGGGTTAACATTTACACTCTGTTTTGTTAGTAATAACTACACACAGTCTTGAAATACACACGCTCAGGAGCTATTCATTCACGAATGGAGAGAGGGAGTAGGCTCTCGTTGCTGGACCAGCACCCTGAGCAGTTGGGGGGTTAGGGTGCCTTGCTCCATCCACACTCGTAGGACTTGAACCAGAAACCCTCCAGTTCCCAACCCAACGCCCTACAGATTGAGCTACTGCCACCCCTAGAGTTCATAGAGTTCAGATCAGATGTAGCAGACAGACAGCAAGTAAAAAGGAGCATGGATGTGTCAGCACCAGCAGACATGAGAATGCACGCTGGGTGAAAATGTAACGAGACGCCACAGGGAGGACATCACCGCCACCCCGCTTATTCTCTGTTGCATGCGATGTGTTTTGCATTGGCATTTGTATTGTGTTGTCTTGTCATTTTATCTGGCTCAGGAATGCAGACCGATGGTAAGTTAGGAAACACCTCCATTTTGACCACTAATTCACATCCCTGGGGTGATGCACTTACAAAACAATGTCGAGTTCACACACACACACACACACACACACACTAGGCAGCTCAGTAGATTTATAGGGCTATTTATCCTGCCAGTCGGCCGTCTGTCTAGTCCTTGTCTATTCTTGTCGTGCAGCGTAGGGGTGTGTAGGTGGGGATTAAACCTCATCCTGGATGATGCACACCACAAAGACATCTCACTTAATGAGAGAAGTACATGCTTTTTAAATGTTACGCGGCTAGACCTGGCCGGAAATATTAGGACCTGAAGGTCGTGTTCTTCATGGTGCAACCACTGCACATGCTGAAGCAACCGGAGACAATTCATGGGAAACTGTGTTTGGTTCCCCGGGGGGCTCAGCGGGCTATAGGGGTGCATGGTCTGGTGCATGACCTTTCTTGTGTGTAATCCTTGCAACTCTCCCACTTTGTTTTCTTTACAACAACTTCTCCAAACCATACTAAGATGTATGCTGTTTATTCCTTCCCTCTAATGTAGTTCAGCATAAATTCTTTCAGGAAGACGTTTAATTGATGCACTCCTAAATCATTTCAGCCGTTATCCTAATAAATGTATATTTTATCATGCTGTGTACAACTGTCGCATATCTGCAGCTAGTCTCTCCTGATTGAAATGTATCTCAGTGGAAATCCTTTCAGGAAGCTCTGACTCTTAATCAATGCTCTCTACCTAACTCGGATCAGCTGTTGGAGGCGTTCACCTTCCTGCTCAACCAATCAGAATCACACACAATGCAAGGGCCAATCACAGAGTTACAACCCTACTTTAAATAATCAGGTTCTCCCTTTGCTTTCAGCTGTCGTTGCAGGCAAAGAGTGCAACCCTTTAATCCTCCCCCCCCCTTCCACCTCCAGTCAGCTACTCCAGCTGACCGGTCCGGGGCCTCCTTCGGTCTGGTCTTAGTGCTCCTTTGTCGTCACCACCGGTGTCTAGACTCCATCAGGGGGGGTCCGATGGTTCTCTACCCCTATATATAGATAAACAAAAGATTTGTGTAGCGATGGAGTCTGATCTCCAAAGACCTTGTACATTTAATTTGACCTGTACAATAAATCTTATTTGCATGTATGCAAATGTGTCTCTCCTGATTGAAATACGACCCACAGGAGCTTTTCACAGATCAAATGGGACCTAAAGACTGGTGAAAGACCACCCCAACCAACCTTCTTACCGCCATGTGGGAATGTGACAAGTCTCCTTACTTCCTGCTTTGCTCCTGTTAGAATTACCATGGTCTCTTGTGGTCCAGGTCTTAAGACATGTAAATAAAGGTCGTAACATCTGCTTGAACAACTTCTTTGGAGGAAGGACATTCTCTTTCTTGCTTTGTGTGCGATCTAGTGTGGTGAAGCGTTAACCCCCCAATAATGGTGCTATTTCAAACCCCGAGGCCCAAGCAACAGGTGTGGCAGGTGTGACAATTTGCAAAAGAGGGATGTGGAAAATGTCCCCTGCTTAACATAACCAGCATATGAGGTTTGTGCTTTTAAAATGACTACATCGAAACAACAAGCAGTACAAACTGAGCAGTCGAGTTAAGAACGACAGAAATGAGCCTTAGGGTGTACTCAAGTGACACCACAACCACAGGCAGACCAGAAGTGGCCTCCCGCCTCAACAGAGGAATTACATCAAGTCTCCGTCCCTTAAGACGTGTGATATTTTGCACAATGCCTCGTGTTTGTGGGACTTTCTGTCCTTGTCTGGGACTTGTTCTGTGGGCTATACATTGACAGGGGATATAGATGTGCTTTCCACATCTCATGACTGCATAGACTCACAGCTGTGAGCGACACTGTGCTTTTTTATAGACTTGTATGCTAAGAATCACACATCTAGACTTCCCATCTAGATATGATTCTACATTGTCTGCGTGTTTGAATTGCTTTGAGCTCATGTGATGTTTTCCCTGCTGGCTACAAGTTGCAGTTGTCTGACTGTGACTGGCACTGTATGTGCCAGAAACTACTGGTAACACCACCTTGTCTCCGACTTCCCCGTGAAGCAAGGAACTTGAAGTCTCTGAAAGACGTTCTTGCCGCCTGAAGACTCCCCCTGATGAATAATTCTGTCAGATGTTTCCTGTGTCTCTGTGTAAGGTAACTTGCACTCACACATCATACAAGACATCGAAATGTTGTTTTTTTTTGGTGCTTTTCCCAGTTTAAGTGTGCAGCCACAGAGGCCACTCTGATGTCATGCTGATTTAATGTGCAGTAAGTGCTCTCGAGAAGTTTGAAATACTTACAGCTTCATTCTCCACAATTCAGACATTGATGATAAAAATAATGAGGATGTTGCAAAGGCAGGCTGACAAAGACAACACCCCTTAATAATAGTCCCTCGCATTTTTCTTTTCCTTTTTCAGATTCACTCAGGGATTCGTGCATTGAATATTTTTGTTCGCTGAGCAGAGCACTTCCTCTTCCTCAGCTCTATTAATGCTGTCTGAGAAGTTGTTGATGACACCTAAAAATGACCCGTATGCCCACAGGTGTGATTGAGAACAATAGGTTCAGAGTTGGTCAAGACTATCTCACTGTGATACAACTCACATGTCCACATGAGACCCTTCACAGTAGACGTTACTTGATATTCAGCACATTAACTTAGCAGCAAACAAAGGTTTGCTATGTACAGAGATGGTGGACAATGGCGTCCTGAGCAGAGAATGAAGTCACAGTCCCTATGTGTGTGTTCTTTGTTTTTGAAAACCCTCTTATGATGGTGTATGCATCTGTGAAATAATGCAGGTTTATGTATTGGGGAACGGTTTGTGAGAGCCGTGTGGAGGTAATACCAGATCCCAGTTTTATTTTTTTTTAGGATTTCGAGTACAGCCGTGTCAAGGTTTGCACGTTCAAAAGGAGGACCCTAATGCACTAGACCAGCAGGCAGGTTGATAGAAGAAAAAAAGCATTATCAACAAAAGCTGGATCCAAAAACAGGCAGGCACTAAAAGAAAAATAAAGAAACACTTGAAGCGAGGAAATAGACAGTAGGACTACAGAGATAGATATGAACGTAGACAATGTGGCACTGACCAAGAGAACAGACTGATATACCCAAGGAGAGGAGGGTGGTAACGAGGGACAGGTGAAACACCTCAGGGACTAATCAGACTCAACAGGAGTACATATTTTTGTATTTTTTTTTGCACGTGAGTATACAGTATATATGTGTTTTCATATGTACATATATTTTAAATTTGTATGAAATAAAAGATAGACAAAGGCACATGAAAACTAAACACATACATGAAGTAAAGGGTGAAAACATACACAAGAGTTGTGATCAAAACCGTTCCCCAAAAACGGAAAAATGATGTTGCTTGTACGAACAAATGTGGTCTGTACCCAAGGTTGATCTGCAATAAACACACTGTTAAAAAAAACAAAACGTTCCCCTATCATAGAAATAGTGCACTGTATAGTGTGTTCGCCATTCTGCAGTGGTGTTTGAACTTTCCATTGTAAATTGCATTCAGTGTATAGCCCACTATAACATACCCACAATGCACAGCTGATCTCAATGTACACACAAAGTACCCTACATTATACTCCCGCGTACCACAATTGCACAAGGTACCTTTTACAGACACGTGTTCATAGTATTTTTGTTTCAGTTTTCTTCTTTTTTAAGATTATTTTTGGGTATTTTAGAGCTTTATTTAACAGGACTAAAGAAATTAAAGGGGAGAGAGGGGGGGGGGGTGACATGCAGAAAAGGGTTGCAAGTCAGAGTCGAACCCTAGACCACTGCGTCGAGGAGTAACCCTCTACATATGGGCGCGCCCGCCTCCGTCACAAACACAACGGGCATATCTACTGACCATATTTCCAGTGGGTGTCCAAAATCTCGTTTGGTCGTTCCCTAAATAGTAAAACCTATATGTATTTAATAACACTATATAAGGAATAGCAAGTGAGTGAATGCGGGAACACAGCTAATGAATGGATCTAGACAAAATAATCAGAGAACAAGGGGAAAAACTAACACGGGCAACATGAAACCTAACCATGGACGAGGTACAGAGACAGAAGACGATGAAACCAATACATCATCAAACCAAAACACCGCCTTTCAAAGTGAAACTGTTGATTGCTATGAGCCAAGCCAATGTAACCCTAGCTGTGAGGATGTTAGCTGTAGCTTTTCTCTGGATGGAGATGCTGTTGAGGAGACAATTTAAATATCTTTTCTTTTTTCCCCGAGCAGGGAGCGTTTCTGTCCAGTGTTCAAACAGCACACTTTAATCTAACTTAATTGATTTAGCTGGAATTTGGTGCTCTTCTGAATTTCGACCCTGCTTCCTGATTCAGGCAGATGGAAGATGGGTGGATTGTACCTACAAATCTTGTCTGCTGTATCTTTTGGACCCATTATCTTCATGTTGGATTTCTCTGATTTCATTTAGGTATAGGCTACAGTTGGGAGAGCTCATGCCAGTGGCAATATTTTCTATCTGCAATAGGATATTCCATGAAGCTTTCTGAATTAGACAGATGGTTCTGACTTAGTCCAAATCGCTGCTTGAACCAGATGCTAAACAGTTGCAATAGAAAGGGCATCCACATAGTCAGTGAGGATCACTTGATCTGAACCCCTCCTGTGGCCACAGACAGCCAGCTGCTGGACACTTCTCACTGTGGTTCAAATCCATTTGGCCACCTTTAAATAAACCTTGTAAATCCCCCCCAACCCCCCTCCTTCCAAGCCAGCTGGCACCGTGCCAATCGGAGCTCTGCCATTTATGTGCCCAGCTCGTCCATAGGCCTTCCCGTGTGTCTGTGTGTGTGTGTGTGTGTGGGTGTGTCTTCCTGTGAGCCAGTCCCTTGCCACACACAATCACATTTCCACACCCAGTTCCTATCTGTGCACCGCCCCATTCACACTGTCACAGTACGTCACACACACGCACACACACACATACACACACACATACACACACAATCACACATACACACGGGAAGTTGGTTGGTTAGCTGAACCTATGCTGTTACTGGAAGTAAGCTGCAGGTGCGGGTGTGTCTGTGTGTGTGATTGGTGGGAGGGAGTGTCCAAGTGTGTGAATGCATTGGGGAGTTTTTTATTTTATTTTATTTCATTTCAGAGGGACAGTGGATAGACAGGAAAGGTGGGAGAGAGATGAGGGGGTGACAAGCAGCAAAGGGCCCGGGCCACTGCAAAGGCCTCAGCCTACATGGGGCGAACTTACTGGAGGTAATGAGGTCTTACTCGAGGACTCGAGGTTGCCCCTTAGGGAGGGTTTTCTGATAGAAAAAAGGGATAAAATCAATGTGTAAAATCAAGAAATTAGTTCTATTTTTTCCAAGCATGTAACTGAACTTTTACAATATTGAATTAAAAATAATTGTCCTTCCCTACAAAGCTTTGGGTCAGTCCTCTGAAAGAGCTCCTAGTACCTCACACTGCTCATGAATATTTAGATGAGCTTAGATTGGTTGAGCAAACATACATACATACACATACATTGGAAACAAGACAGCAAGTCTCACATTTAAGACACCGCAATGTTATACATTGTTCCTCTCCTATATCATTACAAATTCACTTCTGAGACTTTTTATGTGAGAAGTCAACTATACAAAGCTCAAATGTGGGTTGTTTTAAGAAAAGTGGTTGCTAATTGCAAATTTGGTAAGACGTGTCGGACTTCAGGAGCTCCACACAGTCTGAGGAGACAGTGGCAGCCCACTGCGCTCCATACCCAGGGCAAAGTCACCGTTTCTGGGTTACAGGACTGCCGGGGCTTGGGGCACCATGGAGCTGGCCAACTGCCAGCATAACTATGGTATATTTACAGTGAGAATTTTGTCACGGCACACACAGCTACACTAAGGTCTTGCAAAGCTAAAACCTTTGTCCAATTAAAATGTAATGCAGTTTTGTGAATTTGAGGGGTGTCGGTAGGAGGAGCTGCTAGCTAGACCTTCAATCCAATGGGAAAAGATTACCCCTACATTTTTGCCATAACTATAGTATATTTACATTTTTAATTTTGTCATGGCATGTATATCACAGCTACCCTAAGGTATTGAATTTTTGTGAATGTCAGATGGTCAGGAGGAGGTTGGCTAGCTGTCATAGATAGAGCTCCATCCAGCTGACTGTGGCCTCCATCAATGAGACTCGCGGACAAGAGGCGTTTATTTCCCCGATCGTTTGTTGGAATAACTCAACACACATATCCATTACAAGATTAACTGGAACCTGTGGTAAGAGATTGCGAGTGTAACAAGGTTGCTGACCGCGCTCTCACACACACACCGGACTTTTAGCAGGAAGAAGAGAGGGTGGGCAGCGAGCTGCAGGCCCTGGAGCTCCATCAAGGCCTCTGCATTTGGTGCTCCAGTAATCCAGAAACGGTGACTTTGCGCGGGCATGGAGCACCTCAAGTCTGCCGGCTGTGATGGAGATCCATCTGGTTCACAGCGGGCCTAACCTCTGACCCACAGTCTGACCAAATTTTGCAATAAGCCATCAGTTTTAGTAAAACAACACATATTTGACCTCTACTTAGATTTCTTGCATGAAAAAGTGAATTTAGTGATGACATAGCAGACAATCTTGTGTATAATTTCTGAGACCTAGATTCAGAAGACTAGTGTAAGTGTAGTCTATGTAAATGTTGGGGCATGAAAACCAGAAACCAGAGCCAAATAAAGAGGAGCCACAGAGGCGTCAACCATGAGCTTTTTTTAAGATCTGCCCGTTTTCAGTAGCAGTTTCAAAATGTGAGATTTGCAGAGGAAAGAGGTGTCAATGGGATTATGAGGTTGCATGTATGTCCTATTTACCCCTATGACAAGGTAAAATGGCCCCTTTAAAACTCTTTCTTTCTCTTTGATAATGTTTATAGTGAGGGCTGGCCAAGGTTTGCCTGGACCAGCCCTGAGTTATGCTATGGTTCAGTCTGTAAGGGGACTTCCCAGGACACACTAAGCGCCTCTCTCCTTCACTCTCTCTCCATATGTGGGCATTCATGTCCCATGAATGCGTGTAACTCAGCTTCTTCCCAGGAGTCCTGGAGCTTTCACAGATTTCCTTGCGTTGTGATGGCACTTGGATCGTGGCTGCAGCTAAATGAAATTGACTGGAATGACATTGATTTATGTTGATATAAATATATACCTAACCTACTTCTTGGTCCATCACTGATGACAATGCAACAAGGAAGGAACAAAAAGGAGAATTGTTTGGCAAAGTTGAGGCACATATAAAAAATGGTTTGAAGGTAGGAATAATAGTTGGCTTAAAATAAGTATGTCCAAACCGACATTGACTGTCAATAGAAGACAGGAACCAAATAGAAGTCTCAATTTTAAAGGCCGGAGTTGTTTGTTGACCCATCCATCCAACTTCACCTCCGGCATCACACTACTTCCTCCTTTGTTCCTGAAGGAACTCAATTCCTGCAGCTGCTAGAGGGCCACATTTGCACGTGTCATTTCAAGTGTCTTGTATCCGGATAAAAACCGGATAAGAAGCAAGACACTTTACACTTCTACATGCAAATCAGGGATGGCTCAACTCCAGTCCAGAGTGTGGTGGTGTCAGACTTAAACCTGCTAATTGTGTACTTGTAAATACAGAAACTGCGAATACTCAAAACACAAACATGTACAGAAACGCTTAAAGTAGTATCATGTACACTGTTTCAGGGCCGAACACACCCAGAAACAGCTATGGCACAGTTTCTACCCAGAAAAGTTCTTATTGTCTTTTAACGAATAGGGCAGCACAGTGTCTCTACCCAATGTGGTTCAATTGCTGATCTGAGTTCTGCATTCGTGACTTTGCAACGAGTAGCATGTAAGATGCTAACGAGAGACGTGTGTAATGTCATCGCAGTAAAAATGGATCTATTTAACCAAGTTGGTTCACTGCTGGCTACAAGTTAGCATCGAACACAACAAAGGCTGTCAGCTGAATGGCGTTTTGAGCTAACGTTAGCAACCATAGATAGCTATATGGATTTCACAAATTTCCGCATGACATGTTATGACTTAAACAATTTAAATCTGAGCATGCCCGGCTAAAATCTGCACTCGACTCAAATATATTAGTAGTGACAACGGTGTGGCGAAAATATCTAATTGCGATTATTTTGACTGATATTGCAATTTGATTCCCGAAATTGAAGGAAATGATCATGTTTGTATTATTAGTCTCATTTTCATTGACTAATATTAAATACCAAATTTAAATGATTATAGTCTGCATTTTTCTAATATCACCTAATTGCATGCCCTTGGAAGATGGAAACAAGACATGCACTCTCACAGACACAGAGAGACAGCCTTAGTGTTGTTTATGAAATTACCAATTTTCTTTTTATTTCCCTTCTGCTGTCTAATCCTGTACAGCAGCTGACACACCCCATGCAGATCTTCTGGAGGTTTCAGGACTTAAAGTGGAGTCTGTAAGATGCTGAATGTTATTCCTCATGTCAGATAAAGAAAAGTGAAATATAGTGAGAATGTTTAGTAGAGACAGAAGAGAGATCTGTCTAGATTAGATGAGAGCAATACAATGGGATCCCAAAGTCATAGTGACATAGTAGGGTTATTATGAGTGGTTGTCGGTGGGAGTTGGTGTGTGTGTGTGTGTGTGTGTGTGTGTGTGAGAGAGAGAATCCCTTCAAAAAGCTTGGCTGTTAAGAGGAGACTGAATGTATAATGCATTATGAAGCTTGTAACCAGCCTTAACACACACATGCAAAAATCAATGCAACACACAATATGGACCCTTTTCTTCATTAATACACTATATACATTATATATATACACATTATATATATATATACACATTATATATATATACACATTAT
>NC_048407.1:2411017-2413607 GCF_013103735.1 Etheostoma cragini
ATATACACACACACACACACACACACACACATGTGTAATGTATATGCAGTAGTAATTTATTTGAATATGTAAAACTTTAAAATAAAATATATTCATACATAAATTCATGCATACACACACGTATGAATAGATATATAAATAAAATGACAGATAAATAAGGTCATGTACTTCTTAGCACAATCTTCCAACATTATCAAAAGTCATTCTAACAAATAATTCCCATGTTCAAAAAGGAGTAGGAAGAAGTTCATAAACATCTCATCAGGTCCGACCCACTTTCTCTACTTTGATCCTTTTACAAAATCTTATGCTTCACTTATTTACACATCATAGACACAGATGCATGCATACACACCTACACACATTTACACTATTTTTGTTTCTTGTTTCTGTTTCTTTATCATCTATCCATAGCAGGTTAAATAATTACATATCCACACTAGACTTAGTAAATAGATGACAGGGAACCATACAGTCATTATGCAATACTGTCACTTATATATACAATATATTCATTTAAATCTCTTGAAATTGCTCATTGTTGGACATGATTTCATCCCTTCACTGCAGCTGTTCCATAGTCACTCCTTTGGTTGTTATGCGGTGATATTTAGCATTTGTTCTCATGTGACCCTTACAATTTAATATGTTGTAATCTCATAACAAACAATGTTAACACTAATCACTTTGGTAAAGAAAGCATTGGCTCTGCTTCCTTGTCTTCTTCTTCATGTGCTGTTGCAGACCAAAAGCAGCAGTGACCGAGAGAAAAAGTCTTGAGAAAGGAGACAGCAGGATGTCTCCCGTTGTCCACCCAGATGACGCACTGTACCTACTTTATCACGTGTTCTTATCTCCAAACACTTTGTGCCTTTTCTCTAATTAATTGTACTAGTACTGCTTTGTAGCTTATATTTTTACAGTTGTTTTGGCTCAAGCACAGATTGTGCTGTTTAAAGGCTCGAAGACATACGCATGCATTTAGAAATTAGAATCCTAATCATGACGTTCACATTTAAAAACTGTTATTTATTAGGGCACTGCCAAGATACATACAACATTTGTATGTTTCAAAAAGATTCTACATCAGAAGTTTGGGTTTCTTTCAAACAAAGTGTCCCAAAAAAATAATGTGGATGGTTCCCCAAAACGTTCCTCAGTTCACTAATTTCATTGAAATTGGGTGTTTTTTTCAATTTCATAGCATTTGGAGAGAAAATATGAAAAAGATGAAAACTTGTGTGACAAATGTAAAACAAAAAGTCAATTAAAGTGGCAAAAATGTGAAAGAAATGCTGAACAAAATGACAAAAATGTCAAAAAAGGGACAAATGTAGAAAAGAAAAGCTCACAATAATTGCACATGGCTCAGAAAAAATTGACAAATGTTGAAAAAGTGACAAAAACATCAGGGGAGAGACACAAAAAAAAGGTTGACATTTTGACAGGTTAGCGGAAAGACAGCACAAAGATTAAAAATGTATCATAGTATTTGGACCTGTAGGTATCACCTGTTGAAGGCCGATCAGTGATTTTTCAAGTCTCAGAGCAATTGGTAACAGTATCACTATTTAAACTGTAACTACTTTGATCAAATATCCAAAAAATAACTAACACATGATGTAAAATGTGATGACATCCCATTTGTCAGGAGAGGTGGGGAAGCATGTGCAGAACAAAATATAGTATACAGTGTGTATTGTCAGAAATGAGAAGAGCGATCCTGACTGGAAGGCTGAATGGAAGGAGATGAAAAGGGAGAGAACAGGAGAAAAAAAGAGAAGTACAAGCACCGTACAGCTCAAGGACATGTCCTCTTTGAAGTTTTTGTCACTTGTCCAAATTTCCGCACTTGAGATTCTAAGTGGAAATAAATCAGCTGACAGGCCTGTGTGTGAATGGGAATCAGTAGTGTTGTTGTGTACGAGATATCCAGAGAAGAAGTACACACTCATTCATTTCTGTTGCGCCAGACAGATTGGAAGTGAAAAACCATCCGTCATCTCGCCCCCTCCCGACCTGACTCCACCTCCTCGGTGTCCATTCACATTGTCCCGGCCTCTATAAGTATCATAAACCTGCACGGCCGTGATTGGTCAACTGTCTTCACCGGGGTGACCATCACATAAGTCGTCTGTCCGCCTTACTTTGTGCTTTGTTCCCTCTAATTTGTGGGCCTTTTTTGTTTTTCTGCGGACATCCATCTTACAATATCATTTCATTTTTCTTCTCCGCCGGTCCATCTATCACTCTTATTGGTTTATCCTCCTTTTTCAACCTTGTCCCCTCTTTCTGCGTGTTCATTTAGCTCTGTACCCCTAAGTATTGTGGTGAATGCTAATAGGTTCCCACGCTCACAAGGTACAATATAGTGAAGAGTAAATGGTGTGTGTGTGTGTGTGTGTGTGTGTGTGTGTGTGTGGTGGGCCGGTCAGTCCACAGTTCCATTAGCCTGATGGAGTTTCTATTAAATTAGAAACTCTCTCTCTCTCTATCTCTGTCTCTTTCCTTCTCTCTCTCTCTCTCTCTCTCACCCAATCACATTAGTGCTCTTATCTCATTTCTGGAAGCTCTGCAGGCAGTGAGGGGG
>NC_048407.1:2413617-2416984 GCF_013103735.1 Etheostoma cragini
TCTGGAAGCAGAAAGGAAAAAGGACAAACCCTCGTAAAGAGGGAGAAGCTGGGCGGGCAATTGATGTGTATCTACAGTGTGTGTGTGTGTGTGTGTGTGTGTGTGTGTGATAGAGTGAGTGTTTTGTGTAACTTCTATCATGTGTATAAGGAGTGTGATTATTCAATTGTCAGGAATGATTCAAATGAAGTTGGTCCATCAATAACTGACAGACACAACATGTTGGGTATTGTGTGTGTGTGTATGTGTGTGTGTGTGTGTGTGTGTGTGTGACTGTATTTCTGAATAGCTGATGTCAGTAAAACACACAATGTGGCCATTTGCTGGTTCTTACTTTACGCACATTGGGCTACTCTGGGATTTGACTTTGGGATTGAGATTAGTAAACATTAGATTAGGTTATGGTAAAAGGAAAGGCATTTTGGGACATATTCATTCTCTTACCAGGAGTCAGATTGGGATAATCAATACCATTGTCATGTCGGCTCAGTAATTATTTTTCTCCAGTCAGGAGGCGGTTATCTTCGGCTGGCATAAAGACTGGCAGCATGCACAAATTAACATCTCATTTGTTTAATCTGCACAACAATTTGGGGCGTTTAGAGGGGATTGCGTGCTGTTTATCTGTCCACACAGCCCCTCTGTGCAGTGTCCCCTGGTAGCCTGGCAACCACTGAAAAACACTCCCACAGGTTGTTTCTTTGGGCAATATACTAAGATTCATATTAAAGTTTACAGTGGCCACGCCCTCCATTGGGCTTTAATTATGTCTTACCTTATCATGGTCATTGCATTTCTGTGAGTGATTCATATTTGTATTCTTATGTACAGTATGTGGGATATATGTCTGTATATGGGATTGGTTGTCTTGCTACCGGATGCCTGAAATTTCATTTGGGATGAATAAAGTATCCATCTATCTATCTATCTATCTATCTATCTATCTATCTATCTATCCATCCATCCATCTGTTGGATGGATGGAGGTGCAAAGATGGAAGTAAGAGCACCACATTCTGCGTCCAGGGGCAGATTAGGGGGCTGAATTGATCAAACACATACAGGACTTTCACCCTTCCTGTATGAAAAAAACGGAACTAAGTCACACTCACGTGCGTAACCTGGACTTCAGCAATGTAGCAGATTTTATCCCAAACCACTGGGATCTTATCACTCATCTTAATAGTTTTTGAACCTAAACATAACTCAACTGTGACCATTTTCACAACGTCTTTGTAACCACTTCACAAGCCACTGTTACCCCCCAGGATCGACTCCGTGCTTCGCCGTCCGTCAACACCCGCCAGGTGGGGATTTGTTGCGGAACGGCTGCGGCCATGACCAAAAGCTGAAGTCACGGGGAGCCATGAGATCTCGCGAGATGCTAGCGCAACTTGTGGGTCCGACGTATGGGAATAATCCAACAAGTTGGTTGTTATTTTCCTGTACTGATGCATGATGTAAGCTGTCTATGACGAGAGCCACCGGGAGCAGATCGGAGAAGACTTTTGCGTTTTTCCCTTTAGACAGGAACACGAGGATGGAGCGGTTTTAAGATTTCCACTCTTGAGGGTGCTTTCACTTTTTGGCATTTTTAACGCCGTCGCCGTGTAAACGAAAGGCACATAATCCCTGAGCGTTGTCGTGTAAACAGGGCCTATAAATGTACGGGTAGGGCAAGGGATTAAGTAGATGTAAGGGTGGGCTTATGGTAAAAAACTGTAATCAAGGCACCATTATTAAAAAGTACACCATAAGATATATGTGTGTATGCACGATCCCCACCGGCCGGTCAGTGTTGTCTAGCCCAGAGGACAGGATGACTCTGTGGAAACTTAACAAGACATGCAGTGAGACGAGAGAGCAGAGATGGACGTATGGAGACAGACTGGCATGGAGAGCCGCCATACTGAGACAATGTGTCCCTGGAATGTATAATTATCATTGTGTGTGTGTGTTTGGGGGGGGGGGGGTTGCAGGCGACAGTCAGCCATTAGCCAAGTTTAAAGGAAGGTCTGCATCAACAGCAACTATTCTATTCTAATAATGACCGCCTTGGTCACAGACACACTAATGTACTGCTGGCGTCTGCTATGTCCTATTGTGTTTGTGTGTGTTTGTGTGTGTGTGTGTGTGTGTGTGCATATGGCTGAGTAAACATACCTGTTAAATTGTCCAAGGTGACACTTGCTGTCTATCTAGACATCCTTTTATAATGCAACCCTGGCAGCGATAGGGTTTCCCTGTTCTGCTGAGCACCGTATTACACAACATATTTAACTTCATACATCATTTAGACACTTTTACAGTGCCAATTTCTTTTAATTATACGTTGTACTTTTGGACTTTTAAAGAAGAATTTTTATACGACTGATAAATAGTTCCTCGTTAAAGGAGTGACTCCTTACAAACACGTGACCTCATAACCCCTGTCATATGAGACCACAGAAATCCTTCACCTCCTGCCTTCTTTATTAAACCTCTGTGATTGGATGATGTGTGCCATTTTGGGTAATCAGTCTCAGTAATGAACCTGTCTTTGCCATTTAAGAACCTTCATCTTTTTCAACCTTTCATCTTGTCAGATGTTTTCGAATGTGTCCTCTGTTATTACGCTCAAAATGCCTTCCCTTGCCCAGCAGACTGCCTGTCGGTCGGTCAACCGCTGGCCCTCAGCAGCCTCAGCTGGATCATGCACATCAAAAGCCACATCACGTAATAGTGAGGGTGGTAGTTTTAGCGCTAAATCTAAATCTTTCTAATAGAATTGCCACAAACAATGGATTCACTCGGAAGCAATAAATCAGGATTTCATTTTCACATTGAGGTCTACGAGCCCGTTCACACGATATTTTAACAAGCTGAGAAATTGTCTCTGAAAACTACAACTGCAACGATACACCAGACCCACGATTCAGTTCATACCGCGGTTTTTGAGCTACGAGTCGATACAAACCTTGATTTTTTTTTATTGGGGGGGTAGATTTTAAAATAAAAACGTCTTTTTTTTGAAAAACCTGCATAAACTGAACACCAAAGAACAATATTAACTGCATGGAACACCTCCCTGGGGAGATTATTTTGTATTCCGAAGAGTACAAAATAATCAATTTTACAGTTCCTGGGAAAATACTTTATTATCATTACATCTCCGAACGACTGTCCCTCTCCGTCCTTGCCTCCATCATCCATCCATCCTGACTGCGTGTGTGTGTGAGTGTGTGTGTGTGTGTGTGAGGGAGTGTTTTTTCTCTCCCAGGCTCTCCTGTCTCTAGGTCCTGGGAATCAAACACAGTAGGAGACAGGAAACACAGCTGGGGTCATGTGGGAGGGGGGATGTGTAGGTTAACGTGGTCATGTGGTTCACA